>NC_135534.1:123483568-123652584 GCF_045843805.1 Urocitellus parryii
GTTTAGGGTTAGGGTATTGGGTAGAGTTCAAACTAGAGTTAGGGCTAGAGTTAAGGTTAGGATTAGAGCTGGGGTTAGGGATAGGGTTATGTCTTGGGTTAGTGTTAGGGTTAGGTTAAGTGTAAGGGTTAGAGATTAAACTAGATTTAGGGCTAAGGCGAGGTTTAGTGGTACAGTCAGAGCTAGGGTAGGGTTAGGGTTAGGTTTAGGGGTAGGGTTAGCATTACTTTTAGGGGTATGGTTAGTGAAATATATAGAGTTAGAGCTAGGGTTTGGGCTATGGTTACAATTATGATTAGGGGTAGTGTTAGGGTGAGGTTTTGGTTTTGGGCTAGGGTTATATTTAGGGTAAGTTTTAGGGTTAGAGCTAGGGTTAGGGCTAGAACGTGAGTTATGGTTAGGGTTACAGCTAGGTTTAGGGGTAGAGTTAATTTTAGAGTTGGGTTTAGGGCTACAATTAGGGCTAGGTTTTGTGTGATGTTTAGGGCTAGTGTTAGGTATATAGGTAATGTACGAGCTAGAGTTATGGTTATGGCTAGATTTAGAGTTCGTCTAGTGTTAGGGTCAGTTTTTGGGTTAGGGTAAGGTTTAGAGCTAGGGTTTTTGTTAGGGTAAGTGTCAGTGCTCAGGTTTGGATTAGGTTTAGGGTTAGGTCCAGAATGTGGACTATGTTTAGATCTAGGGGTAGAGTTAGTGTTTAGTTTAGGTTAAGGGTTATTTTTAGGGCTAAGACTAGGGTTATGGCTTTATTTAGGATTAGGTTTAGGTCTAGGGCTAGTGTTGGTGTTAGGTTTAGGGTTAGGATTACTGGTCGGGGTAGTGTTAGCTTTTGGATAAGGATTAGGGTCAGGTTTAAACCTAGGTTTGTTGTTAGAGTCAGGGTTAGGGTTAGGATTTGGGTTAAGTTTAGTGCTAGAATGGGGGCTAGGGTTAGTAATAGTAAGAGAGTTAGGGTTTGGGGTAGGAATACATTTAGGGTTAGGACTAGGGTAGCAATAGGGTGAGGGTTTGACTAAGTGTAAGAAATATGGTTAGAGCTAGAATTAGGACTAGGAATAGGGTTAGGGTTAGGGCCAGGGTTTGTGTCAGGGGCTAGAAGGAAATTCTCCTTCAAAGAATAGCCTGACAGGCCCCTGGGAAACATCCTGCCTGGGAGACATCCTGCAGCTACCTATTTCCCTGGAACATCCTGTGGTTATCAGGATCATCAGACATCTTTCACCTGGCAGTTTTACCACACACACCCAGCAATTGCTGACTAGAGAGCTTCCCCATCCCCAGCATATAAATACCCCTGTGTTAATAATAAAAGTTTGCAGCTTGATCAGAATTCCTGTTTTGCTGTCACCTTTCATGTCTCTTGTCCCTTCATTCCTCCCCACCATTTTCACCGCTGTCATTGATGTGTCCTGCTGGTCAGGACATTTGGCGCCCAACGTTGTGTGCTTGAGCCTTTGACTGAGAAGGAACACTGTCCTCCTGGAAGACTTGGCCAAGCCCAGCTCAGAGCTCGCGATCGCCTCAGGAGACAGGACCGAGAGACAGATCCAGGAGGAGGGTGGGGACGATGCATGGTGAGTGACCCACCATGGGACAAGAAGTTTCGCCACATGATTTGTTTTTGTCAGGCCTCAAGGAGGCCCTCAAGACACGGGGGGCACGTGTTAAGAAAAAGGACTTCAAATTATTATTTTTTTCATACATAGGAGAATTGTGTCTGTGGTTTCCCCTTGAAGGGGCCATTGATGATAAAGATGGCTTAGAGTAGGAGACTGTTTAAAAGATTATAATGAATCCTTTGGCCCAGAAAAGGTGCCTGTTCCCACCTTTTCTTACTGGAACTTAATTACCTTTGACAATTTTACCTTAAAACTTGTCAGGATTGGGGAAGAGGCTATGCAAAAGACGTCTCATCCCTCTCATCCCCCCTCAGCATGCCCTTCAGTTAGTATAGACATAGATTCTTCTCAGTCTCCCCAGGACCCTGGGAACCTTCCTGGTCCTGCTCAAAATCCCACCCTAATGAATAAGGCTCCAATGGTTACCAACCGCCTTTATCCAGTTTTAAATCCCGGAGACACATTGAACCCTGGGGAGGAGGCTACCTTGGAGAAGGAAGCAGCTCTCTACCATTCAGAAGACCCGCCATCTCTCAGGACCCTGGCACAGCCTATAGGACTTACACATCCACCTCCCTCCTATATCTCTCCTGCCTTTTGTGGTCGGGCCCTTCAGGGGCCAACTGCCCCCTCAGATATTTTTTTCCCACTTCCCCTGCCTAACCTGGCTCCCTTGCGAGAGTCTCTCCAACATAGAGGGGAACAGATCCAACTTTTAAAAGAATTAAGATCCCTTGACTCTGAGCTTCGCTCATTAGCCTTAGGCATGGAGTCAACCCGAGCTGGCCCAAGGTGGTCTAATACAAAGGCTAAGCCACACCATCGGCCTGTTCTCGCCTTCCCAGTCACCAGCAGTCAGACAGATAAGCCCGCCCAGGCTGAGGACAAAGAGGAAGATCAAGAGGAGGAAGCAGGGGAAACCAATCAAGGGGACAAAGGGGGGGAAGGGCAAGAGGAAGATCAGGACTCAGAGGATGAGGAGTTCACCCCAGGCAGGAAGGAACCCAGAGTGTCTACAAAAAATTAAGCCTACGTTTTCTTGAGAAACTTAAAAAGGCTTGTGCTCACTATGGCCCCACTGCACCTTACACATTGGCTTTATTAGAAAGCCATAGCACACAATGGTTACTCCTAATGATTGGAAAATTTTAGCCCGAGCTACCCTCAGTGCAGGAGACTTCCTGTTATGGAATGCAGATTTCAAAGAGCACTGTTGGGAAACTGCTGAAAAAAAATTTAACTAAGGCCTCCTCTAAATCCTGGACTTATGTTAATCTAGTGGGCAATGCGCTCTTTGACACTAACCCTAAACAGGCGCGTTTTCCTGCTGGACTTTTGGCGCAGATTCAGACGGCTGGCTTACATGCTTGGAGATGCCTCCCTCAAAAGGGCTCGGCTACCACTTCCCTGGAAAAAATTCAACAAGGGCCTGAGGAGCCTTATAGCGACTTTATTGCCAGACTTAACCTAGCCGCGGAACGCCTACTTGGACCAAGTGAAAGTGAAAGCACCTTTGTAAAACATCTTGCCTTTGAAAACGCCAACCCGACATGTCAGGATGTTCTTCCACCACATAAGGATAAAGGGGAACTTTCTGACTTTATTAGACTCTGTGCCTGGGTGGGTGCAGCCCATGCCATGGGTCTTGTCATAGGTGCCACCTTTACCAAGGCCTTTCGCAATCCTGGCTCAGTTTTAAACAACCTGGCCATTTTGCATGCGAGTGTCTGACAGGCAAAAAAAGCCTAGGGATAGCATCTCCTCAAACTGGGGCTAAACCGCCCCCAGCCACCCTTTGCCCTAGATGTGGTAAAGGTTGTCAATGGGCCAATGAGTGTAGATCTAAGACAAATGTCCTTGGACAGCCTATTTCTTCCCACTTCTCAGGAAACTCCCTCCTTGCTTAATAATTCCAACCTCACCCTTGCTAGTAATTGCTGGCTCTGCATGAAAACAGGGGCAATCATGCCTATGGCAGTTCCTATTAATTCTATCATAGACAATGAAAATACATGCCAACCCAGATTTCCTTTTAAAGTACAGCCTATAGGCACTTTTACATCATGTCTTTTAGGCCCAATGCAGAATAATACCTATGATATTGATGTTGGAGTTACTTCCTTTGGAAATTGCTCAACAGTACAAAATTATTCCTCACCCACTCCATCTCTTTGTCCCCAAAATGGCACATTTTTTAAGTGTGAAGGAAACTCAGCCTTCCCCAGGATTCCAGCAAATTGGACCAGTGGCTGTGTTCTTGCCTTATTACTCCCTGATATAACTATTGTCCCAGGAGACGAACCTCTACCCATTCCTAGCCTAGACACCTTAGTTAAAAGACACAGGCGGGCAATACAGGCCTTAACACTCCTTGCCAGCCTTGGAATAACAGCTGCTGCGGGCACAGGTACAGCTGGCTTAGGCACGGCTATACACGCTTACTGTCGCCTATCTCAACAACTTATAGATGATGTACAAACTCTATCAGGAACGATTAAAGATTTGCAGGACCAAATAGACTCCCTGGCAGAAGTGGTTCTTCAAAACAAACGAGGCTTAGATTTGCTGACAGCTAACCAGGGAGGTATTTGCTTGGCCTTAGGGTAACAATGCTGCTTTTATGCCAATAAATCAGGAATAGTACGCACTAAAATTAAGCAGCTTCAAGAAGATCTAGAAAAGAGACAAAGGGAACTATTTGAAAATTCCCTCTGGACTGGGCTTAATGGATTTCTACCCTACCTTCTTCCCCAATTAGGCCCTTTGTTGGGTTTACTTTTAATGGTGTCCATAGGACCCTGCATTATAAACAGGCTGGTAAAATTTATTAAAGAACAGAATAATATTTTGGCCTCTACGCCCATACAGGTCCACTATCATCATCTGGAGATGGAAGACCACGCTGCCAACATTTAAAAGGATGTTCTACCCTTCTCACAGGCTTATTTCATAAGTTTATATCCCCACAGATCTCTCTTTCTTATATAAAAGTATAAGTAACAGCTCTGACCAATCATCTTCTGCCCTTGCCATAAGGGTTAAGTTATCGCTCCTCCATGGGCCCCTCCGCTTGGGGGAGGATGCACCCATGGAGTGAAGACGTTAGGCCATAATAACGGAGGGTGCAGGAAGGACTGCAGGAGGATAGATCCACGGATCCCAAAATCCAAGACCTCTGAGTGACACGCTCTGGTGATGGCGGTTTGCATGCTCCCCCCTCAAAGCCGTGTCCTCCAAAAACATGCCAAGGCCACCACGAAATCTCCTAGTGAAGACGCTTGCTCAGATCAGGAGATATTCTAAGGCCTCCTAGAGGAACAGAGCCTCGATCACCCCCTAAAAACATGGCCGGTAAGGTATGGTCAAATATTTTATATAAGAAAGGGGGAAATGTCAGGGACTAGAAGGAAATTCTCCTTCAAAGAATAGCCTGACAGGCCCCTGGGAAACATCCTGCCTGGGAGACATCCTGCAGCTACCTGTCTCCCTGGAACATCCTGTGGTTATCAGGATCATCAGACATCTTTCACCTGGCAGTTTTACCACCCACATCCAGCAATTGCTGATTAGAGAGCTTCCCCAACCCCAGCATATAAATACTCCTGTGTAAATAATAAAAGTTTGCAGCTTGATCAGAATTCCTGTCTTGCTGTCACCTTTCATGTCTCTTGTCCCTTCATTCCTCCTCATCTAGGTTCGCCATCATTGATGTGTCCTGCTGGTTGGGACAGGTTAGGCCTCGGTTGAGGGCTAGGTTTTGTGTTAGGTTTAGGGCTATGGCTACTTTAAGAGCTGGCATTATGATTATGGCTAGTTTTAGGGTTAGGTTTAGGGCAAGGTCTAGTGTTAAGATTAGGTTTAGGGATAGGGTGATTTGTAGAGCTAGGGTTAGTGTTAAGGTCAGAGTCAGGGTTAGTATTAGTTCTAGGATTAGGGTTGGGATCTGAATTAAGTCTAGGGTTAGGGCTAGGTGTACTGTTAGGATTTGGTTTAGGTTAAGGTTTAGGGTCAGTGCTATGGCTCAGTTTTGCTTGAGGGCTAGGGCTAGGGTTAGGGCTAGTTTTCAAATCAGTGTTAGGGTTAGAGCTAGTGTTAGGGTGTGGTTTAGGCTTAGGGTTAGCGTTAGATTTAGAGTTAGGTTTAGATCTAGGTTTAGGGCTAAATTGAAGGTTAGGTATAGGGTTTGGGCTAGGGTTTGAGTTATCATAAGGGATAGGGTTAGAACTAGGGCTAGAGCTAGTGCGAAAGTTAGAGTTAGTTTTAGTGTTAGGATTAGATTTAGGGTTAGAATTAGCGCTTAATTAGGACTAGGATTAGAGCTAGAGTTAGTACTAAGGCTGAGCCTTGGTTTATGACTAGGGTTATGGTTATGGTTATGGTTAGGTATGATGTTATAGCTAGGTTTAGAATTAGGGCGAGGGTTTTATTTAGGGTTAGTTCTATGGTTAAGGATAGGTTTAGGATTAAGGCTAAGATTAGGGCTACGATTAGGGCTAGAGTTTTTGTTGGGGTTAGGTCTTCATTAGGTCAAGGGCTAATGTCAGGTCTAGCATTATAGTTTGAGATAGTTTTAGGGTTATGATTATTAGGGTTAGGATTTGGTTGATGGATATGGTTAGGTTTAGGGTCCAGGTTAGGTTTAGTGTAAATATAGGTTTAGAATTAGGAATAGGTTTAGGGTTATCCTAGGGTTAGCATAAGGGTTAGAATGAGGATTACGGAACTTGATAGGGTTACAGCTGGGGTTAGGGCTAGGTATATGGTTAGGATTAAGGCTAGGGTTAGGGTTAGGTTTTGGGTTATGGCAAGGTTTAGGGTTAGGGTTGGTTTAGGGTAAGGCTTAGTGCTAGAATTAGGGTTATGATTAGGGTTCAAGTTAGTGTTAGGCCTTGATTAGGGATAGGTTTTGGGTTAGCTTTATATAGAGCTAAGGTGATAGATAGACTTAGTCTTAGGGCTAGGTTTAGGTCTACAGCTAATGTAAGAACTAGGGTTACAATTAGAACTAGTTTTATGGTCGGGGTTAGGGCTAGGTCTAGGGTTAGGTTTTTGTTTAGTGCTAGAATTAGGGTTATGATTAGGGTTCAAGTTAGTGTTAGGCCTTGCTTAGGGATAGGTTTTGGTTTAGCTTTGTAAAGAGCTAAGGCGATATTTAGACTTAGTCTTAGGACTAGGTTTAGGGCTACAGCTAATGTAAGAACCAGGGTTATGATTAGAAAACTAGTTTTATGCTCGGGGTTAGGGCTAGGTCTAGGGTTAGGTTTTTGTTTAGGTTTTGAGTGATGTTTAGAGCTAGGGTTAGTGTTAGGATCACAGTCAGGATCAGGGTTTGTTTTAGGGTTAGGGATAGGACTCTAATTAGAGCTTGGTTTAGGACTAGGTGTTGGCTTAGATTTTGGTTTATGTTAAAGTTTACTGTTAGGGCTATGGCTAGGTTGTTTAGTAGGGCTTGGTCTAGGATAGGGCTCGTTTTACAATTACCATTAGTGTTACGGCTTGTGTTAGTGAGAGGTTTAGCTTAGGGTTAGGGTTAGATTTAGAGCTACTGTTAGATATAAATTAGGGCTAGGGCTAGGGTTAGGTCTAATCTAAAGGCAAGTGTTAGGATTATGGTAAGGGATAGGGTTCCAGCTAGGAATAGGACTAGGGCGAGAGTTAGAGTTAGCCTTAGGGCTAGGCTTAGGTTAGGATCAGGACTAAATTAGGATTGGATTATTTCTAGTGCTTGTGTTAGGTTTAGGCCTAGATTTAGGCTTAGGTTAAGGTTTAGGGATAGGGTTAGTTTTAGGTGAAGGGATGTGGTTAGAGCTATTTTTAGGGCTATGTTGAAGGGTAGAATTTTGGTTAGTTCTAGGGTTATGGTTTGGGTTATTAATAAGGATAGGTTTAGGGCTAGGATGAGAACTAGGGTTTGTTTTAGAGTTATGGCAAGAATTAGGCCTGGGGCTAGTGTCAGATCTAGGCAAACGTTATGGATAAATTGAGGGTTAGATTTATGGCTAGGTCTAGTGTAAGGTTTAGGTATAGGGTAGGGGTCAGGTTTAGAGCTAGGCGTATTGTTAGGGTTAGAATTAGCTTTCCAGTTTGATTTAGGTTAGGGATTAGGTTTAGAGCTTGAAAAAGCATTAGGGTTTGGTTTGGGTAATGATAGGTTTAGGATAAGGGTTCATGTTAGGTGTAGGGTAATTGATCGGGTTAGAGTTAGCAAAATGATTAGGGTTAGACCTAGGGTTAGCCTTAGGGTTATGGTTGTGCTTAGGGTAATGGATAGGGTTAGGGCTAGAATTATGGTTAGTATTAGGGCTAGAGTTAGGGTTAGGCTTAGGGTTAGGGTTAGGTTTATGTTTAGGGTATGGTTTAGAGTTTGAGCTAGGGTTAGTGCTAGGGAAAGTGTTAAGTGTAGGGTTAGGTCTAAATTATAGTTACGGTAAGGGTCAAGGTTAGTGTTACGTTTAGGGCTAGGGTTACCATTTGTTTAAGTGTATTGGATAGGAATTGATGTTCTGTTAGGGTTAGGGTTAGGTTTTGGCTTAAGGTTAGAGTAGCAATAGGTTGAGAGTTAGGCTTAGAGTAATGGTTAGGGTTTGAGCCAGGGTTAGCTCTATGGCAAGTGTTTTGTTTATGGTTATGTGTAGGGTAGGGTTAGGGTAGATTTAGAATAAGGGCTAGGGTTATCATCAGGGTTAAGTTTAGGGATAGGATAATAGGTAGGGTTTGAGCTAGGGTTAGGGACAGGGTTAAGGTTAGGATTAGAGATAGGGTTAAGGTTAGGTTTAGGTTTAGGCCATGGGTTAATGTTAGGGTAAGGTTAAGTTTCAGGGTTAGAGATTGAGTTAGTGTTTGGAGTAGGAAGAGGATTAGGGTTAGAGTCAGTGTGAGAGTTAGGGTTACGGTTAGCATTAGGGTTAGGTTTAGAGTTAGGGTAATGAATAGAGTTAATGGTAGGTTTTGTCCTAAGGTGATGGTTAGTTTCAGGGTTTGTGGAATGGCTAGGTCTAGTGTTAGGGTTATGTTTTTTTGTTAGGATAAGGTTTAGAGCTAAGGATTATGTTAGAGTAACGGTCAGTGTTCTGTTAGGGTTAGGTTTATTGTTAGGGCCAGCATTAGGACCAGGATTTGGTCTAGGGGTAGGGTTAGTGTTTGGGTTAGGTTAAGGGTTATTATTGGGGCCATAAGTAAGTTTTTTGCTTAGGGCTAGGCCTAGAGTTATCACTAGATTAAGGATTAAGTGTAGGTCTATGTCTAGTGTTAGGGTTAGGTTTATGTATAGGGTTAGAGGTAGTGCCAATGTTAGGTGCCGGTTTAGGGTTAGGGTCATGTTTAGACCTATCATTATTGTTAGGGACAGAATAAAGGTCAGGGTTAGGGTTAGGGTTTGGGATAGTGACAGAGCTAGATTGAGGGTTATAGTTAGGACTAGTAATAGAGTTAGGTTTTGGGTTAGGCTAAGAATTAGGTTTAGGACTAGGGTAGTTTTAGGGTTGGAGTTTTGCTTAGGGTAATGGATAGGGTTAGCACTAGTATTAGGGCTAGGGTTAAGTTTAGGTTTAGGGTTAAAGCTAGGGTTAGAGCTTGGATTAGAGCTAGGCTAGGTTTTGTGTTAGCTTTAGGGCTACAGCTAATATAAAAACTAGGGTTACAATTAGAACTAGTTTTAGGGTTAGTGTTATGTCTAGGTTTAGTGTTTGGTTAGGTTTAGGGTTAGGGTTATGTTTAGGGTAATGGATAGGTTATGGTTCGCAAATGTGTTAGGGGAAGGCTAAGGGTTAGCCTTAGGTTTAGGATTAGGGTTAGGGTTAGGGCAACATATAGGGTTAGAATTAGGGTTAGGGATAGGGTTGTGGATAGTGTTACGGTTAGGGTTATGTTAGGTTTATGGTTAGTGCAAGGATTAAAGTTAGGGTTAGATTTAGGGTAAGGATTAGGACTTGTTTTAGGTTTAGAGTTAGGGTTAAAGCTATGGTTGGGGCTTGCATTAGGGCTAGGTTTTTGGTTACATTAAGTCTAGTGTTAGGAATTCAGCTAATGTAAGAACTAGGGTTATGATTAGGGCTAATTTTAGGCTTACAGTTAGGGTTAAGTCTAGTTTTATGGTTAGGTTTAAGTTCAGGGTGATGTTTTGAGCTAGGGTTAGTGTTAGGTTCAGAGTCAGAGTCAGCGATAGTTTTAGGGTGGGGGATAGGACTCAAATTAGTGATAGGCTTAGGGTTAGATTTAGGGTTAGGATTTGGTTCAGGTTAAGGGTTAGGGTTAGTGCTTATGGCTCATTATGTTTTAGGGCTAAGCCAAAAGTTAAGGGTAGTTTTACTATTAATATTAGTGTTATTGCTATTGATTGTGTGAGTTTAGATTTAGGGGTACATTTAGAGTTATGGTTAATTCTAGGGTTAGGGCTATGTCTAGGGTTAGGGCTAGAGTTAGGTCTAGTATTTGGGTTATGGTAAGGGATAGGGTGAGAACTAGGTATAGAGCTAAAGCGATAGTTAGTCTTAAGGCCAGGATTAAGGTTTAGTTTAGGGCTAAATTTGGGCTAGGAATATGTCTAGAGTTGGTGTTGGGGTTAGGCCTAGGGTTAGGGCTATGTTTAGGATTAGGTATAGGGTTAGGTTTATGGGAAGGGATGGGGATATAGCTGGGTTTAGGGCTTGGGCGATGATTAGAATTAGGTTTTTCCTAGGGTTAGGTTTTTGTTAGGATTAAGGCTAGAATTGGGGTTAGGATGAGGGCTAGGTTTTGTGTTAGGGTTGGGGCAAGTTTTAGGGATAGGGATAATGTCAAGTTTAGGGTAATGGCTAGGGATATTATATAGGGTTAGGTTTATGGCAAGGTCGAATGTTAGGTTTAGGATAAGGGCCAGGTTAAGAGAAAGTTTTATTTTTAGAGTCAGGGTTAGGTTTTGGGTTTGTGTTAGGTTAAATTTTAGTGTTAGGGCTCAAATTAGTGATAGGGTTACAATTAGGGTTAGGTTAATGGATAGGTTTAGGTTTAGGATTCAGGTTAAGTTTAGGGTAATTGGTAGGGTTAGGGTTAGGCTTAGGGTTATTATTTTGGTTAATGTTATTGTTAAGGTTATGAATAGCATTATAGCTAGGGTTAGGGCTAGGATTTTGGATAGAATTAGAGCTAGAGTTAGGTTTAGGGTTAGGGCTAGGGTTAGGGCTACAGTTAAGGTTTGGGTTAGGTTTAGGGTACAGGTTTGGTTTTTAGCTATGGTTAGTGCTAGGGTGAGGGTTAGGTTTAGGATTATGTCTAGGGTTACATTTATGGTTAAGGTTAGGGTTAGGGCTAAAGTTATCATTGGAGTTAGGGTAATGGATAGGGTTAGATTTCAGGTTAGGGTTAGGGCTTGTTTCAGGTTTAGGGTTAGTGTTAGGCTTTGGTCTAGGGTTAGTGTTAGAGTAAGGGCTAGGGTTTTATCTAGGGTTAGGCTATGATGATGGTTAGGTTTAGGGTTAGGTATAGGATTAGGTTTACAATTAAGATTAGAGCTAGGGTTATCATTAGGGTAAAGTTTCAGTTTAGGGTAATGGATAATTTTAGAGATAGTATTACGGCTATTATGATTAGGGTTAGGATTAGGATTAGGATTGGGGATACGGCTAGGGTTATGTTAAGGGTTCATTTTTGGGTTTTATCTAGGGTTAGTTCTATGGCGAGGGTTAGGGTTAGTGTGAGGGTTAGGCTTACAGTAAGGGATAAGTTTAGGTTAAGGTTAGGGTTACGCTTTGGGCTTGATTTAGGCCTAGGATTAGTGCTAGGATTTGTGTTAGGTTTAGAGATAGTTTTAGTGTTATGGTAATGTAAGTTTATGTTTACGGTTAAGGCTAGATCTAGTGTTAGGTTTATGTTTCGGTTGGGTCAGTTTATAGCTAGGGTTAGTGTTAGTGTAAGTCTGTGTTTCGTTTAGGGTTATGGTTAGGTTTAGGGCTAGGGTCAGAATTAGTATTGGTTAGATCTAGAGGTAAAGTTCTTGTTTGGCTTAGGTTAAGGGTTATCATTAGAGCAAGGGCTAGGTTTTTGTTTAGGTCTTGGTTAAAGATATGGTTAGATTTAGAATTATGTTTAATCTAGGGCTAGTGTTAGGGTTAGGTTTAGTTACAGGTTTATGTTTAGGGCTAGTGTTAGTGTTTGGTTTAGGTTCTAGGTCAGAATAAGGATCAGGAATAGGGTTAGGATTAAGGTTATGGTTATACCAAGAATGAGGGCTAGGGTTAGGACTAATAATAGCGTTAGGGTTTGGGTTAGACTAAGGATTAGTTTTAGGACTAGGGTTAGCATTAGGGTTGGGGTTTGGCCTGGGTAAAGGATAAGGTTAGAGCTAGGGTTAGAGCTTGGGTTCTGGTTCGGGTTAGGGCTAGTATTAGGGTTAGGGGTAGGGTTACGGTGAAAGCTAAGCTTAGGTCTCAGATTTGGGATAGGTTTTGGTTACCATTAGGTTTAATGTTATAGGTAATGTATGATGAAGGGTTATTATTAGAACTAGTTTTAGAATTAGGGTTAGGGCTAGGAAGAGTGTTCGGGTAATGATTACGTTAAAGGTGTTGTTTAGAGGTAGGGTTAGTGTTAATTATAGAGACAGGTTCCGGGGTAGTTTTAGGATTAAGATTAGGACTTGAATAAGGGCTAGGTTTAGGGTAGATGTAAGTTTAGGTTTTGATTTAGGTAAAAGTTTAGGGTTAGTGTTATGGCTCAGTTTTGTTTTAGGGCTAAGCCTATGGTTAGGTCTTGTTTTAGGATTAGCGTTAAGGTTAGGGCTAGTGTAGGGTTAGGTTTAGGTGTAGAATTAGGGTTAGATTTAGAGTTACGTTTAGATATAGGGTTAGGGCAAGGTGTAAGTTTAGGGCTAAGGTTATTTTATGCTCTGGCTAGAAATAAGGTCATGGTAAGTGATAGGGTAAGAATTAGGACTAGGACTTGTATGAGAGTTATAGTTAGTCTTAAAGCTAGGGTTAGGATTAGATTTAGGATTAGGGCTAGGGTTAGTGTTAGGTTTAGTTCTAGGGTTAAGGTTAGGGCTAGGGTTAATGTTAAGGTTAGGTTTGGAGTTAGGATTAGGGTAAGCTAAGGGGTTATAGCTAGGTTTAGGTCTAGGAAAAGGGTTAGAATTATGGTTAGGGTTATGATTAAGTCTAGATTTTGGGCTAGAATGAGAGCTAGTGTTCATGTTATGGTTAGGGCTAGGATTAGGGCTAGGACTAATGTCAGATCTAGGGTTATTGTTAGTTATAGGTTTCAGGTTATGTCTATGGATAGGTCCAGTGTAAGGGTTCGATTTAGGGTAAGGGTCAAGTTTACAGCTATGTGTATTATTAGGTTCAGTGTACGCATTAAGGTTTGGTTTAGGTTAAGGTTTAGGTTTAGGGCGCAAATTAGCATTAGGATTAGAGTTAGTGTTAGGGTAATCAATAGGCTTAGGATTAGGGTTCAGGTTAGTTTTAGGGTAATGAATAGTTTAGGGATTGTGATAGGGTTAGGGTTAAGCCTAGGTTTTTAATTAGGGTATGATTATGGTTAGGGTTTTAGA
This sequence comes from Urocitellus parryii, assembly GCF_045843805.1. Lineage (NCBI taxonomy): Eukaryota > Metazoa > Chordata > Mammalia > Rodentia > Sciuridae > Urocitellus > Urocitellus parryii. The sequence goes on from NC_135534.1 coordinate 123,496,712, forward strand.
TAGAATTAGAGCTAGGGTTAGGGCTAGGGTTATGGTTAGGATTAGGGCTAGGATTAGAATAGTGAATATGATTAGAGCTATGGTTAGGGCTATGGTTAAGGTTATGATTAGGGTTAGTTTTAGGTTAGGGTTTGGGATATGGCTAGGTTTATGTTAAGGGTAAATGTTAGGCTTTGAACTAGGGCTAGGTCTAAAGTGAGGCTTAGGCTTAGGGTTAGGGCAAAGGTTATGTTTAGGATTACAATTAGGGCTATGTTCAGGCCTAGGATTATGGCTGGGTTTTGTGTTAGTTTAGGCCTAGGGTTAGGGCCATGGGTAATGTAAGAGCTAGGGTTATGATTAGGGCTTGTTTTAGGGTTAGGGTTTTGGGTAGGTCTAGTGTTAGAATTAGGTTTTGGGTTAGGGTGAGCTTTGGAGCTAGGATTATGTTACGGTCAGGGCCAGTGTTCATGTTAGAGTTAGTGATGTGGTTAGTGCCAGAATAAGGACTAGGTTTAGGTCTAGGGGTACGCTTAGTGTTTGGGTTAGGTTAAGCATTATTGTTAGGGCTAGGGCTAGGTTGTTGTTCAAGTCTAGGGATACAAATATGGCTAGATTTAGGAATAGGTTTTAGTGTAGGGCTAGTTTAGGTTCAGGTTTAAGTATAGAATTGCCAATAGGCCTAATGTTAGGGTTCGGTTTTGGGTTAGGGTCATGTTTAGAACTAGAGTTAGTGTTAGGGTCAGAATAAGTGTCAGGTTTGGGGTTTGGGTTTGGGTTAGAGTTAGAGATAAAATGAAGCTTAGGGTTAGGAATAGTAATAGGTTTCAGGTTTGGGTTCGGCTATGAATTAGGGTTAGGACTAGGGTTAGCATTAGATTTACGGTTTAGCTTAAGGTAATGGATATGGTAAAAGCTAGTGTTAGGGCTAGGGTTAGGGTATGGGTTAGAGTTAAAACAAGGGTTAGTGCTTGGATTAGGGCTAAGTTTTGGGCTAGTTTGGAGCTAGTGTTAGGCTTACAACTAATATATGAACCAGAGTTATGATTAGGCTACTTTCTGGGTAAGTGTTACAGCTAAGTCAAGTGTTAGGGTTAGGGTTAGCATTAGCGTGTTGTTTAGAGCTAGGGTTTGTGTTAGGGTCAGGGTCAGTGTTCGTGTTATAGTTAGGGTTGGAGTTAAACCCAGAATTATCACTAGAGTTAGATCTAGGGGTAGGGTTAGTTTTTGTGTTACGTTGAGTTTTATCATTAGGGCTAGAACTAGGTTTTTGTTTAGGCTAGGGATAAAGATATGGCTAGATTTAGGATTAGGTTTAGGTCTATGGCTAGTGATAAGGTTATGTTTAGCTATGGGTTTATTGCTACTGCTAGTGTTAGTGTTCAATTTATGGTTAGGGTCAGGATTAGACATACGGTTACCATTAGGGTCAGAATAAGTGTCAGGGTTAGGGTTAGAGTTTGGGTTATGGTTAGAGCTAGAATGAGGGCTAGGGTTAGGACTAGTAATAGGGTGAGGGTTTGGATTAGGCTAAGGATTAGGGCTAGGCCTAGGGGTAACCTTAGGTTTAGGGTTAGCTTAAGGTAAGGGATAGGTTTAGAGCTAGGGTTAGTACTATGTTTAGGGTTATTATTAGGGGTAGTATTAGTTTTAGGTTTAGTGTTAAAGCTAGGGTTATGTCTTGCATTAATATTAGGTTTTGGTTTGTGTTAGGGCTAGTTTTAGAGTTATGGCCAATGTATGGACCAGGGTTACAATTTGGGCTAGTTATACGATTAGGTTTAGGACTAGGTCTAATGACAGCTTTAGGTATAACATTAGTGTGATGATTAGAGCTAGGGTTAGTGTTAGGGTCAAATTCAAGTTCAGAGTAGTTTTAGGGTTAGGGTTTAGACTCAAATTAGGGCTAGGGTTAGAGCTAGGTGTAGGGTTAGGTTTTGGTTTAGGTTAAGTTTTAAAGTTAGAGGTATGTCTTGTTTTTGTTTTAGGGCTAGGGCTATAGTTAGGGCTAGTTTTAGGCTTAACATTAGGTTTAGGGCTAGTGTTAGTTTTAGGGTTAGGCTTAGGGTTAAGGTTAGATTTAGATTTAGAATTAAATATAGCATTAGTTCTAGGGCTAAGGATAGGGCTACTGTTAGGTCTTGGTTTATGGCTAGGATTAAGTTGATGGGAATGAATTGGTGGGGTTAGAACCAGGAATACGGTTAGGGTGAGAGTGAGAGTTAGTCTTACAGCTAAGCTTAGAGTTTGGTTAGGTATAGCACTTACTTAGGGGTAGGGTTAGGTTTTGTGTAAGCGACGGGGTTTGAGCTAGGGAAAGGGTAAGGTGAAGGTTAGAATTAGGGCTAGGGCTAGGGTTTCATTAGAGTTATGTTAAAGACTAGGTTTACGGCTAGGATGAGGTCTAGGGTTTGTGTTTTGGCTAGGGCTAGGATTAGTGTTAGGGCGAATATCAGGCCTAGTGTTACGATTAGGGATAGTTTTAGGGTTAGGTTTATGGCTGTGTTTAGTGTAAGTGTTAAGTTTATGGTAAGGGTAAAATTTAGAGCTAGGGGTATTATTAGAGTCTGGTTCAGGTTTAGGATTTTGTTCAGGTTAGGATTTAGGGTTAGGGCTCAAATTAGCATTAGGGTTTTGGTTAGGGTAATGATAGGGTTTTGATTAGGGTTCAGGTTAGATTTAACATAATGGATAGGGTTACAGTTAGGAATAGGTTTAGATTTAGGCTTAGGGTTAGCATTATAATTAGGGTTATGTTTAGGGTAATTGATAGAGTTAGAGATAAATTTGGGCCTGGGTTATGGATAGGATTTGGGCTAGGCTTAGGGTTAGTGTTATGGGTTTGGTTTGTGTTAAGTTTAGGGCTAGAATTACGGGTAGGATAAATGTCAGGTCTAGGTTCATGGTTATTAATAGTTTTTTTTTGTGTTAGGTTTATAGCATAAAAGTTAGGTTTAAGGGTAGGGTCAAGGTTTGATCTAGGTATATTATCACGGGAAGGGTCAGAGTTAGGGTTTGGGTTAGGTTAAGGTTTAGGTTTAGAGCTCGAATTAGCATTAGGGTTAGGGTTAGGGTAATGATAAGGTTATGTTTAGTGTTCAGGTTAGGTTTAGGTTAATGAAATACTTTAGGGTTAGGGATAAGTTTAGGGTTAGATCTATGGTTACTATTAGAGTTATGGTTATGGTTAGGGCAATGGATAGTGTTAGAGCCAGTGATAGGGCTAGGGTTATCGTTAGAATTCTGGCTAGTTTTAGGGTAAAGTTTAGGTCTAGGTTCTGGGTTAGGGTTAGGGTTAGTTTTAGGGTTAAACTAGGGTTAAGGCTGGGATTAGGGCTTGTTTTTGGGTTTGGTTAGGGCTAGGGTTAGGGCTATAGCTAATGTTTGAACTAGTGTTACAATTAATTCTAATTTTAGGGTTAGGGTTAGGGCTAGGTCTAGTGTTATGATTAGATTTAGAGTTAGGGTGATGTTTAGAGCAAGGGTTATTGTTAGGGTCAGTGTCAGAGTCAGGGTTAGTTTTAGGTTTAGGGCTAGAACTCAAATTAAGGCTAAAGTTAGTACTAGGTATATGGTTAGGGATTGGTTTAGGTTAAGGTTTAGGGATATAGGTTGTTTTTTTTTTTTTTTTTTTTTTTTTTTTTTTGGCTAGGGCTATTGTTACGGCTAGATAATGGATTACCATCAAGTTTAGGGATAGTGGGATAGTGTTAGGTTGAGGTTTAGGTTTAGAGATAGGGTAAGATTTAGAGTTAGGGTTAGATTTAGGTTTAGGGCTAGGACAGGGCTAGGTTTGGGTTGAGAGTTCGGGCTATGGTAACAAATATGATTAGAACTAGGGATATGACTATGGTGAAAAATAGAGTTAGTCTTAGAAGTAGTCTCAGGGTTATGTTTAGGGTTAGAGCTAAATTAGGACTAGTATTAGGGCTAGGGTTAGGGCTAGAGTTAGGGTTAGGTTTAGGGCTAAATGAAGGCTAGGATAAGGGCTAGCTTTTGTGTTAGTGTAAGGGCTAAATTAGGGTTAGTATTAAGGCTAGTGTTAGTGCTGGGGTTAGACCAAGGGGTTGGGCTAGAGTTAGGGTTAGCATTGGTGTTAAGGTTAAGTTTAAGGGAATGAGTGGGGTTATAGCTAGCTTTAGGCCTAGAATAAGGGTTAGAATTCAGATTAGGGCTAGGGTTATAGTACACTTTAGGATTAAGGCTAGGTTTGGGGCTAGGTTAAGGGCTAGGGTTTCTGTTAGTGTTATGGTTAGGACCAGGTCTAGGGCTAATATCAGGTCTAGGTTTAATTTTAATGATAGTTTTAGGGTTAGGTTATGGCTAGGTCTAGTGTAAGAGTTAGGTTTAGGTTAAAGGTCAGCTTTAGGGCTAGGGTTATTATTAGAGGAAGGGGAAGGGTCAGGATTAGCATTTGGTTTAGCTAAAGGTTTAGGGATAGGGCTCGAATTAGCATTAGGGTTAGGTTTAGAGTTACGGTAATTGATAAGGTTTAGTTTAGGTTTCAGTTAAGGTTCAGGTTAATAGATGGGTTAGATCTAGTGATCAGGTTAGGGTTAGCATTAGTGTTATGGTTATTTTTAGTGTTATGGATAGGTTTAGAGCTAGGGTTAGGGCAAGGATATGGTTTGGATTAAGTTTAGGTTTAGAGCTAGGTTTAGGGATAGGGCTAGGGTGTGATTTGGGGTAAGTTTTAGGATTAGGGTAAGTGTTAGATTTAGGGATAGGGTTATGGTTAGGTTATTGAAAGTGTTAGTGTTTGGGCTAGTGTTAGAATTAGGGCAAGGTTTAGTTTTAGGTTTAGGTCTAGGTTTACATTTTGTGGTTAGAGTTAGGTTAGTGTTAGGAATAGGGTTTTAATTAGGTTTAGGTTTAGGGTTAGGGTAATGGATATGGTTAGAGCTAAATTTCAGGCTAGATTTAACGTTAGGATAAGGGCTAGGTTTAGGGTTTGTGTTTAGGATAGAGCTAGGGTTATGTTTAGTGTAAAGGTTAGGCTTTGAGGTAGGGTTATGTCTAAAGCAAGCGTTAGTTTAGGGCTAGGGTTAGGCTGAGGGTTATGCTTAGAGCTAAGTTTAGGCCTAGGATTAGGGCTAGGTTTTGTGTTAGGTTTAGGGCTAGGGTTAGGACTATGGGCAATGAAAATTTAGGGTTATATTTAGGACTAGTTTTAGAGGTAGGGTTATGGCTAGGTCTAGTGTTAGGTCTAGGTTTTGGGTTAGTGCCAGGTTTAAAGCTAAATTCAGTGTTAGAATCAGAGTCAGTTTTGAGGATAGGGTTAGGGTTAGGGTTAGAGCCAGAATTAGCACTAGATTTATGTTTGGGGGTAGGGTAAGTGTTCAGTTTAGGTTAAGGGTTATTGTTAAGGGTAGTGCTAGGTTTTTGCTTAGGTCTAGGGCTAGAGTTAGAGCTCTATTTAGTATTAACTTTGGGTCTAGGTCTAGTTTTATGCTTAGGTGTAGGTAAAGGGTTACCAGTAAGGCTAGTGTTAGGATTTCATTTAGGGTTAGGGTCAGGTTTAGACCTAGGTTTACTTTTAGGGTCAGATGAGGGTAAGGGTTAGATTTACAGGTAGAATGAGGGCTAGGGTTAAGACAAGTAATATGGTTAGATTTTAAGGTAGACTAAGGATTGGGGTGAGCATTTGGGTAAGGGTTTGGCTTGGGGTAAAGAATATGGTTAGAGTTAGGGTTAGGGCTAGTGTTAGGGTTAGGGTTAGGGCTAGTATTAGGGTTAAAGCCAGGGTTAGTGCTTGGATTAGGGTTAGAATATGTGTGAGGTTTAGGGCTATGGTTAGGACAATCACTAAAGTATGAACTAGAGTTATTATTAAGGCTAGTGTTACGGTTAGGTTAAGGCTAGATAAAGTGTTAGGGTTAATTTAATGTTATGGTGATTTTTCAAGCTAGGATTAGTTTTAGGGTCAGTGTAAGAGTCAGGGTTAGTTTTAGAGTTAGTTTTAGGGTAGTTGTAGGGTTAGCGTTTGATTTATGTTAAGGGTTAGGATTAGGGCTATGACTTGCTTTTGGTTTATTGCTATGGCTAGAGATAGGGCAGGTTTTAGGATTAGCGTTAAGGATAGGGGTATTGTTAGGCTTTGGATTAGGCTTATTGATACAATTAAATTTAGAGTTAGGTTTAGATTTAGACTTACGCTTTGATCTATGGTTAGGATTTAGGCTAAGGATAGAACTATGGCTAGGGATAAGGCAAGAGTTAAAGTTAGTCTCATGGCTAAGTTTAGGGTTAGGATAGGATTAAATAAAGGCTAGGATTAGCACTAGGCTTTGTGTTAGGCCTAGGTTTAGGGCGAGGGTTAGGGTTAGGTTTAGGGTTATGGTCAGTTTTGGGGTACAGGATGAGGTTATAGGTAGATTAAGAACTAGGGCGAAGAATAGAATTAGGGTTAGGGCTAGGGTTATTGTTCGGGCTAGGATTAAGCCTAGGTTTAGGGTTAGAATTACAGCAAAAGCTAATTTCAGGTCTAGGTGTACAGTTAAAGAGTTTTAGGTTTAGGTTTATGGCTACGTCTAGTGTAAGGGTTAGGTTTAGGGTTAGGATCAGATTTAGAGCTAAGGATACACTTAGGGTCAGGGTCGTGATTAGTGTTTTGGATAGGTTAAGGTTTAATGTTAGAGCTCAAATTAGCATTAGAGTTAGGATTAGGGTAAAGATAGTGAAAGGTTTAGGTTTCAGGTTAGGTTGAAGATAATGAATAGGGTTAGGGTTAGGAATATGGTTAGGTTTAGGCCAAGGTTGAGCATAAGGGTTATGGTTATGGTTAGAGTAATGGCTAGGGTTAGAGATGCGGGTATGGCTAGGGATATTGTTAAAATTATTGATTGCTTTAGGCTTAGGGTTAGGGTTAGGTTTAAATCTAGGGTTACAGCTAGGGTTATAGTTACGATTAGTGATAGGGTTTTGGTTAGGGGTAAATCTAGGGATAGTGCTCAGAATAAGGCTAGGTTTTGGGTTAAGTGAAGGCTAGGTTTAGGGTTAAGGGTAATATAAGTACCAAGCTTGTGATTAGAGCTAATTTTAGGTTTAGGGTTAGGGATAGGTCTATTGTCAGGTTTAGGTATTGGTTTAGGGTGATGTTTAGAGCTAGGGTTAGTGTTAAGGTCAGAGTCAGGGTCAGAGTAATTTGTAGGGTTTGGCTTAAAACTGGAATTAGGCTAGAGTTATGGCTAAATGTAGGGTTAGGCTTAGTTTATATTAAGGGTTAGGGTTAGGTCTATGGCTTGGCTTTGTTTTAGGGCTAGGTTTAGTGCTAGTTTTAGGATGAGCTTTAGGGTTAGGGCTCGTGTTAGGTTTATCTTTAGGCTAACATTTAGAGTTACATTTAGAGTTAGGATTAAATCTAGGGTTTCTGCTAGGGCTATGAATAAGGATAGTGTTAGACCTATGATTTGGACTAGGATTAGGGCTCCAGTAAAGTATAGGGTTAGAACTAGGGTTAGGACTAAAGTGATAGTTAGAATTTATCTTTGGGCTAGGGTTAGTGTTAAGGTTAGGGATAGGGCTAAATTAGATCTAAGATTAGGGATAGGGTTAGTGTTAGAGTTAGGCCTAGGGTTATGGTTAGGGTTATACTTAAGGATATGTTTAAAGCTAGGATAAGGGCTAGGATTTGTGTTAGGTGTAGTTTTTTTTTTTTTGGTTTTAGAAATTATCATGGCTAAGTCTAATATCAGGTCTAGGCTTATGCTTAGAAATAGTTTTGGGGTTTGTTATATGGCTAGGTCTAGTGTAAGTGTTAGGTATAGGATAAGAATGAGCTTGAGAGCTCAGGGAAATATTAGGGTCAGTGTCAGTGTTAGGGTTTAGTTTAGGTTTGAGTTTAGGGTTAGGCTCGAATTAGCATTAGGGTTAGGGTTAGCATAATGATTCCATTGGGTCTAGAGTTCAGGGTAGCTTTAGGGTAATTGATAAGTTTGGAAATAGTGATATATTTAGGCTTAGGTATGTGTTAATTTTAACATTAGGGTAAGGGATGAATAATACAGTTAGCTTTAAGGTTAGGATTAGGGTTATAGTAAGGATTAGGTCTTGATTTTGGGTTAGGGTGAGTAAGAACTAGGTTAGATTAGGGTTATGTTTAGTGTAACGGGTTAGGTTCTGAGCTATGGTTAGGGCTAGACTGAGAGTTAGATTCAGGATTAGGTCTACTTATAGGGTTATGGTAGGTTTTGGGTTAGGGTTAGGGTTATAATTAGTCCTAGGATTAGTGGCAGTGTCAGTAAAAAAGTCAGGGTTAGTGTTACAGTTTTGGATAGGGTTATTCCTAGAATGAGGGCAAGGATAAGGGGTATTAATAAGGTTAGTGTTTTGGTTACCCTATGAATTAGGGATAGGTCTAGGGTTACCCTTACGTTTAGGGTTTTGCTTACGTAAGGGATTGGTTTGGAGCTCTGATTAAGGCTATGTTTATGGATAGAGTTAGGGTTAAATCTAGATTTAGGGCTCAGATTAGGTTTTGTGTTAGGGTTAGGACTAGGGTTAGGGCAATGGCTAATGCAAGAACTAGGTTACCATTAGGGTTAGTTTTAGTTTCAGGGTATGGGTTAGGTTTAATTTTACGGTTAGTTTTAAGGTTAGGGTGATATTTAAAGTTAGGGTTCATGTTAGGATAGGAGTCAGGGTCAGACGTAGTTTTAGGGTTATAGTTAGGACACAAATTAGGGCTAGGGTTACTGTCAAGGTTCAGTTTAAGGTGAGGGTGGTGTTTGGAGCTAGGGTGTGTGTTAGGATATGAGTTAGGGTCAGTTTTGCTTTAAGGTTATGATTAGGACTCGAATTAGGGATAGGGTTAGGTCTATTTGTAGTGTTAGTATATGGTTTAAGTTAAGGTTAAGGGTTAGTGGTAATGCTCAGTTTTGTTTTAGTCCTAGAGTTAGGGTTAGGGCTAGTGTTAGTGTTAGGCTTAGGCTTAGGGTTAGGGTTAAATCTAGAATTGTTACTAGAACTAAAGATAGAGAAAAAGTTATGGCTAGGTTTAGCATTATGTTAAGGGATATAGTTAGAACTAGGGCTAGGGATAGGGCGAGAGTTAGTCTTAGGGCTAGGGTTAGGGTTAGGGTTACATATAGGGCTAAATTAGGGCTAGTATTAGGGCTAGGTTTCGTGTTTAGTTTAAGCCTAGGGTTAGGGTTAGGCTTAGGTTTAGAGTTTAGAGTTAGAATTTAGAGTTTAGGTTTAGAGTTACGGTAAAGTTTGGGGTAATGGATGGCTTTATAGCTAGGTTTAGATGTAGTGTGAGGATTAGAATTAGGTTTAGGTGTGTTGTTATGGTTAGGGTTATGATTAAGGCTAGGTTTCAGGCTAGGATGAGGGCTAGTTTTTTTTTTTTTTAGATTTAGGACTAGGATTAGGGCTAGGGCTAATTTCAGATCGAGAATTATGGATAAAGATAGTTTTAGGGTTAGGAAAATGGGTAGGTCTAGTGTAAGGTTTAGGTTTAGGGTTAGCGTCAGGTTTAGATCCAGGGGTATTATTAGGGTCAAGTTTTTAGTTAGCATTTGGGATAGGTTAATGTGTAAAATTGGGGCTTGAATTAGCATTAGGGTTAAGTTTATGGTTTTGGTAATGGATAGAGTTAGAAAACAGTTTAGGGCTAGGATTTTGGTTATGATTAGTGAGAGGTTTTGAGTTAAGTTAGTGCTAGGGTTAGGGTTACTGCTAATGTAAGTCCTAGGGTTATGATTATGGCTGATTTTATTTTTTTAGGGCTAGGTATAGTGTTATGTTTAGCTATAGGGTCAGTGTTATGTTTAGACTTCAGGTTAGTGTTGTGGTCAGAGTAAGGATCAGGGTTAGTTTTAAGGTTTGGATTAAAACTGGAATTAGGGCTGGAGTTTGGGCTATGTGTAGGTTTAGTGCTTGGCTTAGGTTAAGGGTTAGGGTTAGATCTTTGGTTTTAGGGCTAGGGTTATGGTTAGGGCACTTTTTAAAATAGTGTTAGTATTAGGGCTAGTCTTAAAATTAGGCTTAAGCTTCAGTTTAGGGTCAGCGTTAGGGTTTGCGTTAGGTTAGGGTTTAGGTTTAGGGTAAAGACAGTATTAATTTTAGGTTTTAGGTTTGATTTAGTGTAATGGATAGGGTTAGGGTTAGGCCTAGGTTTAGCTTAAGGGTTAGGGTTATTGTTAGGGTAATGGTATGTTTAGACCTACAGTTAGGTCTACGGTTATATATAGGATTTTGGCTAGTTTGGGGTTACGGTTAGGTTTAAGTTTAGGGTTAAAGCTAGGTTTAGGACTCGGATTAAGGCTAGGCTATGGTTTAGGTTAGGGCTAGAGTTGAGGCTATGACTAAGCTATGAAGTAGGGTTATAATTATCACTAGTTCTAGGGTTAGAGTTAGGGCTAGATCTAGTGTTATGTTGAGGTTTACGGTGATGATGATGTTCAGAGCCAGGGTTAGTTTTAGGGTCAGAGTCAGAGTCAGTGTTAATTTTTGGGTTAGGGTTAGGACTAGAATTAGGGATATGTTTAGGGCTAGGTTTAGGGTTAGGATTTGGTAATGGTTAGGGTTATGGCTATGGATCGGTTTTGTTTTAGGGCTAGGGCTAGGGTTAGGGTTAGTTTTAGGATAAGCATTAACGTTAGGGCCAGTGTTAGGTTTAGGTTGAGGCCTAGGGTTAGGGTTAGATTTAGAGTTAGAGTTAGATCTAGAGTTATGGCCAGGGCTATGAATAGGGCTCGGATTCACCAAGAGTTAGGGCTACGATTAGGATTCTAGTAAGGGATAGAGTTAGAAATAGGATTAGGGTTAGGGTGAGAGTTAGAGTTAGTATTTGGGCTAGAGTTAGTGTTAGGGTTATGGATAGGGTGAAATTGGTGCTAAGATTAGTGCTAGGGTTAGTGTGAGGTTTAGGCCCAGAGTTTGGCTTAGGAATAAAATTAAGGCTATGTTTAGGGCTAAAATAAGTGCTAGGGTTTGTGTAAGGGTTAGAGCTATGATTATAGTTAGCGTTAATATCAGGTCTAGGGTTAAGGTTAGGAATAGTTTTAGGGTTAGGTTTATGGCTAGGTCTAGTGTAAGGATTAGGTAGGGTAAGAGTTAGGTTTACAGCTAGGGGAATTATTAGGGTCATGGTCAGTGTTAGGGTTTGGTTGAGGTTTGAGGTTAGGTTAGGGCTCAAATTATCATTAGGGTTAGGATTAGCGTGATGATTGGGTTAGCTTTAGGACTCAGGGTAGGTTTAGGGTAATTGATAGGTTTGGGGAAAGCAATAGGGTTAGAGTTAAGCCTATGGTTAGCATTATGGTAAGGGATATGTTTAGGCTAATGGATACAGTTAGAGTTAAGTTTAGGGATAGAGTTTGGTTAGGATTAGGTCTTGTGTTTGGGTTAAGGGTGAGGGTTAAAACTAGGATTAGGGTTAGTGTTATGCTTAGCATAAAGTTTAGGTTCTGAGCTATGGTTAGGTCTAGGTTGAGAGTTAGTTTCAGAGTTAAGTCTAAGGTTAGGATTATGGTAAATTTTGGGTTAGGGTTGGGTTAGTGTTAGATATAGGTTTAGTTTTAGGGTCAGGGTTAGGGTTAGTGTTTGGGATAGTGTTAGAGCTAAAATGAATGCTAGGGTTAGGACTATTAATAGGGTTAGGATTTTGGTTAGTCTAAATACTAGGGATAGGTCTAGGGTTACTCTTATGTTTAGGGTTTTGCTTAGGGTTTTGATTTAGATCTAGGGTTAGGGTTAAAGTTAGAGTTAAAGATAGGTTTAGGGCTCAGTTTAGGACTAGTTTTTGTTTTAGGGTTAGGGCCAGGATTAGGGCAATGGCTAATGTAAGAACTAGGATTACCATTATGGTTAGTTTTAGGGTTAGGGGTAGGGGTAGTTTGAGTAATAGATTTAGGTTTAAGATTAGGGTAATATTTATACTTATGGTTCTTGTTAGGATAGGAGTAAGGGTCAGGAATATTTTTAGGGTTAGTGTTGAGACTTGAATTAAGGCTATTGTTTATGTTAGTGTTTGGTTTGAGTTTAGGGCGGTGTTTAGAGCTAGGGTGAGTGTTATGATATGAGTAAGGGTGAGGATTAGTTTTAAGGTGAGGCTTAGGACCCGAATTAGTGCTAGGTTTAGGTCTAGGGGTAGTGTTAGTGTTTGGTTTAAGATAAGGTTTTGGGTTAGGGCTATAGCTCAGTTTTGGTTTTCTGCTAGAATTAGGGTTTGGGCTAGTTTTACTATTATCATTAGGGTTAGGACTAGTGTTACTGTTAGGCTGAGGCTTAGGTTTAAGGTTAGATTTAGAGTTAGGGTGAGGGTTGGGATTAACTTTAGGGCAAGTGTCAGGGCTAGTGTTAGGTTTATGGTAGAAGATAGGGATAGAACTAGGGATAGGGATAGGGCAAGAGTTACTCTTAGGGTTAGGATAGGGTTAGAGATAGGGCTAAATTAGGGCTAAGATTAGTGCTAAATTTTGTGTTTTGCTTAATCCTAGGGTAAGAATTAGGGTTAGGTTTAAATTTAGGGTAAGAGATGACAATATAGCCAGATTTAGTGGTAGGGTGAGTGTTAGAATTAGGGTTAGGTGTAGGGCTAGAGTTAGGGTTATGATTAAGGCTACGTTTAGTGCTAGGATGAGGTCTAGGTGTGTTTTTAGGGTTATGGCTAGAATTAGGGCTAGGGTTAATTTCAGGTCCAGAGTTATGGTTAAAGATAGTTTTAGGATTAGTTTTATGGCCACGTCTTGGCAAAGGGTTAGATGATGTCTTACAGTTAATTTTAGAGCTAGGAGTATTATAAGGCTCAAGGTCTGGGTTAGGGTTTGGGATAGGTTAAGGTTTAAAGTTTGGGCTTGAATTAGTTTTAGGATAAGGATTAGGGTAATGATAGGGTTACATTTAGGATTCAGGTTAAGTTTAGGGTAATGGAAGGGTTAGGATTCGCGATAGGGTTAGGTTTATGTCTAGGGTTATCATTATGGTTGGGGTTATGGTTATAATAATGGATAGATTTAGAGACCAGTTTAAGGCTTGAGTTATGGTTACAATTAAGCTACTTTTAAGGTTATGTCAGGTTTAAAGCTAGGGTTAGGGCTCTGATTAAGGCTAAGTTTTGGGTTATGTTAGGGATAGGGTTAGGGTTACAACTAATGTAAGTACTAGGTTTACAATAAGGGCTAGTTTTAGGGTTTTAGTGCTAGGGTTTTTTTAGGGTTAGGTTTAGGGTTAGGGTTATGTTTAGAGATAGAAGTGTTAGGGTCAGTGTCAGGTTCAGGGTTAGTTTTAGGGTTCAGTTCTAACTCAAATTAGGGCTAGGGTTAGGTCTAGGTGTAAGATTAGGGTTTGGTTTAGGTTAATGGTTTGAGTTGGAGCTATGGCTCGGTTTTGTTTTAGAGCTAGGGCTAGGATTAAGGCTCAATTTAGGATGAGTGTTATGGTTTGGGCTAGTGTCAGGGTTAGGTTTAGGCTGTGGCTTAGGGCTAGATTTAGAGTTATGATTTGCCTAAGATTAGTGCTAGGGATAAGTATAGGACAAGTGTTAGCACTAGGGTTAGGGCTAGGATTAGGGTTATGGTAAGGAATAGGGTTAGAATGCGTGATAGGGCTAGTTTGAGAGTTCAAGTTAGTCTTAGGGTAGTATTAGGGTTAGGTTTAAGAATAGGGCTAAATTATGGCTGTGGTTATGTTAGGGCTATAATTTGGGCTAGTTTTAGGATTAGGCTTAGGCATCGAGTTATGGTGAGATTTAGAGTTAGGTTTTGATCTAGGATTAGTGCTAGGGCTAAGGATAAGGCAAGGCTTACCATTAGGGGTAGGGTTAGAGTTAGGGTTTAGTTTAGGCTAAGGATGTGGTTATACCTAGGTTTAGGTCAAGGGCGAGTGTTAGTATTAGGATTAGAACTAGGATTATCATTAGGGTTATGATTAAGGCTATATTAATTCTACATTGAAGACTAGGATTTGTTTTAGGGTTATGGCTAATGCCAGGTCTAGGTTTACAGTTAGGGATAGATTTAGTGTTAGTTTTATGGCTTGATCCAGTGTAAGAGTTAGGTTTTTGGTTAGGGTCAGTTTTAGATCTAGGGTTATTTTTAGAATCAGGGTCAGGATTAGGGTATAGGTTAAGCTAGTGTTTAGAACTCATGTTAGATTTAGGGTCTAGGTTTGGTTTAGTGTAATGTATAGGGTTAAGGTTAGGCCTAGGGTTATCAGAAGGGTTAGGGTTACTGTTAGAATAATGGATAGGGTTAGCCCTAAGGTTAGGGATGGGGTTATGTATAGGATTTGGGCTAGTTTGGGGTTAGAAATAGGTTTAAATTTAGGGTTAAAGCTAGGTTTAGGAGTCGATTAAGGGTAGGTTTTGGGTGAGTTTAGGGCTAGGGTTAAGGCTACTTCTAATGTATGAAGTAGATTTATGATTATAGCTAGTTATAGCATTAGAGTTAGGTCTAGTTCTAGACTTAAGTATAGGTTTATGGTGATGATGATGTTTAGAGCCAGGGTTAGTATTAAGGTCAGAGTCAGGGTCAGGGTTATTTTTGGGGTTAGGTTTAGACTATAATTAGGGATAGGGTTAGGGCAAGGTGTAGGGTTATGGTTTGGTTTAGGTTAAGGGTTAAGATTAGTGCTATGACTCAGTTTTGTGTTAGGACTAGTGTTAGGGTTAGAACTAGTTTTAAAATTAGTCTTAGGGTTAGGGCTAGTGTAAGTGTTAGATTTAGGTTTTGATTAAGGATTAGGGATAGGAGTAGAGTTATGGCTAGATTTTTTCTTAGGGTTAGGGTTAGATTTAGAGTTAGGTTTAGATCTAGGTTTTTAGATAGGGCTAAATAAAGGGCTATGATAGGGCTACGTTTAGGGTTAGGTGTATGGTGATGGTAAGGGATAGGGTTAGAACTAGGTATAGGTCTAGTGTGAGAGTTAGAGTTATTCTTAGGACTAGGATTATGCTTAAGGATAGGGCTAAATAAGGGCTTGGATTAGGGCTAGGGTTAGTGTTAGGGTTAGGCCTAGGATTAAGGCTAGGGTTAGTGTAAGGTTTATGGTTAGGGTTAGGTTTTGGGTAAGGGATAAGAATATAGCTAGTTTTAGGACTAGGGTGAGAATTAGGGTTAAAGTTAGGGTTAATGTTAGAGTTATGATTAAGTCGAGGTTCATGGCTAGGATTTTGGTTAAGTTTTGTATTAGGGTTGGAGCTAGGATTACAGCTAGAGCTAATGTCAGGTCTAGGGTATGGTTAGGTATAGTTTTAGGGTTAGGTTTATGACTAGGTCTATTGTAAAGATTAGGTTTCATGTTAGGGTCAGGTTTAGAGCTATGGGTATTATTAGAGTCAGTTTCAATGTTAGGGTTAGGTTTAGATTAAGGTTTAGTTTTAAGGCTCAAATTAGTCTTATATTTAGGGATTGGTAATGACACAGTTAGGTTTAGAGTTCAGTTTGGTGTAGGTTAATGGATAAGGTTAAGGGTAGTGCTAGGATTAGGGTTCCACCTAGGGTTAGTATAAGAATTATAGTTATCTTAGGGTAATGAATATGGTTACAGCTAGGGTTAGGGCTTGGTTTATGGTTAGGTTTATGTATAGGGATAGAGTTAGTGTTATGGTTATGGTTATGGTTATGGCTAGGGTTATTTTTAGGGTTATCTTTAGGGTTAAAGCTAAGGTAGGGCTTGGATTAAGGCTATGTTTTGTGATAGGTTAGGGCTATGTCTAATGTAAGAACTAGTGTAATGATTAGGACTAATTTTATAGTTAATACTGGGGATAGGTATAGTTTTAGGGTTAGGGTGAAATTTAAAGCTAGGGTTAGCGTTAGTGTCAGACACAGTGTTTGGGTAAGGTAATGGTGAGGGTTAAAGGCAGAATTAGGACTAGGATTAGCTCTAGAGGTAGGGTTAGTGTTTGGTTAGTTCAAGCTTATTGTTAAGGCTAGGTCTTATTTGTCTTTAGGTCTAGAGCTATAGCTATGGCTAGATTTAGGATTAGGTTTAGGTCTAGGGCTAGGATTAGGGTTAGGCTTAGGTATAAGATTACCAGTAGGGCTAGTGTTAGGGTTTGGTCTAGGATTAGGTTTAGAGTTAGACCTACGATTAGTGTTAGGGTCAGAATAATAGTGAGGGATAGGGTTAGGGTTTGAGTTATGGTTAGATCTAGAATTAAGGTTAGGGTTAGTATGAGTTATAGAGTTAGGTTTTCTGTTATGCTAAGGATTAGTGTTAAGAATATGGTTAGCATTAGGGTGAGGGTTTGGCTTAGGGTAAAGGATAGGGTTAGATCAATGGTTAGGACCAGGGTTAGGCTTAGGTTTAGGGTTAAAGCTCGTGTTAGGGCTTGGGATAAGGCTAGTTTTGTATTAGGGTTAGGGTTAGTGTTATTGCTATGGCTATTATAAGAATGAGGGTTAAAATTAGATTTAGATTTAGGGTTAGGTTTAGGGCTAGGTCTAGTGTTAGGATTAGGTTTAAGGTTATGGTAATGTTTAGAATTAGTGATAGGTTAGTATTCAGTGTCATGTTTATGTTCAGGGTTAGGCTTAGGTTTCAAATTAGGGCTAGGTTTAGGGCTGAGGTAGGCCTAGGGTTTGGTATAGAGTAAGGGTTATTGTTAGGGTTATGGCTCAGTTTTGTTTTAGGGCTAGGCCTAGGTTTAGGGCTACTTTTAGGATTAGCATTAGGGTTAGAACTAGTTTCAGTGTTTGGCTGAGGCATCAGGTTAGGATTAATTTTAGAGATAGTTTTCAATCTAGAGTTAGTGCTAGGGCTATGGATTGTGCAATGGTTACAACTAGGGTTAGGGCTTGGGTTAGGGTTATTGTATTGGATAGTATTAGAAGTAGAAATAGTTTTTTTTTTGAGAATTATAGTTAGTCTTAATTCTAGGGTTAGGGTTATGGTTAGGAATAGGGCTAAATTAGGACTAGGATTCAGGCTATGTTTAGTGTTAGGGTTAGGACTAGAGTTAACGTTATGGTTAGGGCTAGGGCTAGTTTAGGGTTAGGGTAATGTTTAGGGGTTAGCTACAGTTAGGGCTAGGAAGAGTGTTATGTTTAGTGTTAGGTCTGGGTTAAGGTTATGGTTATGGTTAGAGTTAGGGTTGGGTTTAGGGCTAGTATTTTCATTAGGATAAGGGTTAGTTTAAGAGTAATGTATTGTCTTAGATGTAAGATTAGGTTTAGGGTTAAGTTTAGGTTATGTTTAAATTTAGGTTTAGGGATAGGATTAGTTTTGATTCATGGTAAGGGATAGGGTTAAGTTTATGGCAAGGGTTATGTTTAGGGTAAGGTCGAGGGTTAGTTTTATGATTAGGGTTAGGGATAGGGTTAGGTTTAGGGCTAAGGTTATTATTAGGGTTAGGGTTAGAGTTAGGGTAATGTTAGGGTTAGAGCTAGTGTTAGTACTAGGGTTAAGGTTACGATTAGGGCTAAGGTTAGGTTTATGTTTAGGAATAGGGCTAGGGTTATGTTTAAGTTAAGAGTTAGGCTTTGAACTAGGGTTATGTGTAAGGTGATGGTTAGGGTTAGTGATACATTTAGGATTATGTTATGCTTAGGTTTGGTTTAGGTCTCAGATTAGGACTAGGTTTTGTGTTAGGTTTATTCCCAGGGTTAAGGCTCTGTGTAATTTAAGATCTAGGGTTCTGATTAGACCTAGTTTTAGGGTTAGGGTTATGGCTATATCTATTGTTAGGAATAGGTTTTTGGTTAGGTTCAGGTTTAGATCTAGCTTTAATGTTAGTGTTAGGGTCAGTGTTCAGGTTAGAGTTAGGTTTAAGTTGAAAGCCACAATTTGGACTAGAGTTAAGTCTAGGGATAGGGTTAGTGTTTGCTTTATGTTAAGGATATTGTTAGGGCTAGAGCTCAGGGGTTTTTTTAGGGCTAGGTCTAGAATTATGGCTATATTTAGGATTCGTCTTAGGTCTAAGACTAGTTTTAGGGTTAGGTTTAGCTGTAAGTTTACACCTAGGGCTTGTTTTAGGGTTTGGTTTAGGGTTAGGGTCAGATTTAGACTGAGAGTTCTTTTTAAGGATAAGGATTTGAGTTAGGGTTAGAGCTAGAATGAGGGTTAGGGTTAGGACTAGTAATAGGGTTAAGGTTTGTATTAGGCTATGGATTAGGATTAGAAATAAGGTTAGCATTATTGATAGGGTTTGGCTTAGGGTAAGTGATATTGTTAGGTGCTAGAGTTAGGGAAAGTATTATGATTAGGGCTAGGACAAGGTTTAGATTTAGGTTTACTTCTAGGGTTAAGGCTCAGATTAGGGCTAGTTTTTCTGTTATGTTTAGGGCTACAGTTAGGGATATGGCTAATATAAGAACTAAGGTTATGATTACAGTTAGTATTTCATCTAGATCTAATGTTAACATTATCTTAAGGGTTAGTGTGATATTTAGAACTAAGGTTAGTGTTAGAATATAAGTCAGAGTCAGGGTTAATTTTAGGACTAGGACATGAATTAGAGCTAGAAGGTTATGGCTAGGTTTAGGGTTAGGGTTTGGTTCAGGTTAACAGTTAGGACAAGGGCTCAGTTTTGTTTAAGGGTAAAGGCTACAGTTACGGCTAGTTTTAGGATTAGCAATAGTATTAGGTTTAGTTGTAGGTTGAGGATTAGGCTTAGGGTTAGAGTCAAATATAGAGTTATGTTTAGATCTAGGGTAGGGTCTAGGGCTAGGTTTAGGGCGAAGGTGAGGGCTTGTGTTAGGTTTATTGTAATGGATAGGGATAGAACTAGAAATCGGGCTGGGGAAGTTGTAGAGTTTGTCTTAGACCAAGGTTAGGTGTAGAGTTAGGGTTAGGGCTAAATTAGGGCTTGGATTAGTTCTAGGGTTAATTTTAGCATTAGGTTTATGGTTAGGGCTGGATATATGAGTAGTGTTAGGGTTAGGGTTAGTGATATGGTTAGGGAAAAGAATGGGTTATAAATAAGTTCAGAGCTAGGGTGAGGGTGAAAATTAGAGATAGGGCTAGAGTTAGGGTTTGGATGAAGACTAGGTATAGGCCTAAAATGAGGACTAGTGTTTGTGTTAGGGTTAGGGCTAGGATTAAGGCTGGGGTTAATGTCAGCTCAGGGTTTATGGTTATGGTTAATTTTAGGGTTAGGTTATGGCTAGGTATAGTGTAAGGGTTAGGTTTAGGTTAATGGTCAGGTTCAAAGCTAGGTGTATATTTAGGGTCAGGCTTCGAGTAGGATTCTGTTTAGTTTAAGATTTAGGGTTAAGGCTTAAATTAACATTAGGGATGAATTTAGGGTATGGTTTAGGAAATTGATAGGGTTAGGTTTAGGGTTCAGGATAAGTTTAGAGTAATGAATAGGGTTAGTATTAGCAATAGTGTTAGTGTTAGGCCTAGGGTTAGCATTTGTGTTAGGCTTAACTTTAGGGAAATGGATATGGTTTGAGCTAAGGTTAGGGCTAGAGTTAAGGTTAGAATTAGGGTTAGGCCTATGGTTAGTGTCAGAGTTAAGTTTCTGTTTAATGTTAGAATTTGAGCTAGGATTAGGACTATCGTGACAGTTAGGGTTAGAGTTAGGGATAATATTAGGGTTAGGGTTAGGGTTATGTTTAGATTAATGTTAGAGTTTGAGCTATAATTAGGGTTTGGGCAAGGGTTACAGTTAGGGTTACAATAAGAGCTAGGTTTAGGGCTAGGATAATGGCTATGTTTTGTGTAAGGTTTATGGATAGCATTAGGGCCATGGGTAATGTAAGACCTAGGGATGTGTTTATGGCTAGTTTTAGGGTTAGGGTTATGGATAAGTCTAGTGTTCTAGTTAGGTTTTGGGTTAGTCTAAAATTTAGAGCTAGGGTTTGTGTTAGGGCAAGCGTCAGTGTTTGGGTTAGGGTTAGGGTCAGAATTAAGAATAGCATTGGGTCTAGTGATACGGTTAATATTTAGGTAAGGTTAAGGGTTACTGTTAGGGCTAGTTCAAGTTTTTTATTTAGAACTAGGGCTAGATTTATGACTCTATTTAGAATTAGGTTTGATCTAGTGGTAGTGTTACTGTTAGGTTTATGTATAGGTATACTGGTAGGGGTAGAGTTAGGGTATGCTTTAGGGTTAGTGTCAGGTTGAGATCTAGGGTTGGTGTTAGGATCAGAATAAGGGTCAGGGTTTGGGTTAGGGCTAGAGCTAGAATGAGGCCTAGGGTTAGGACTAGTAATAGAGTTAGGATTTGGGATAGGCTAAGGATTAGTGTTAGGACTAGGGTAGCATTAGTGTGAGAGTTTGGCTTAGGGTAAGGAGTAGGATTAGAGGTAAGGTTAGGATTAGTGAGAGGGTTAGGATAGGGTTAGGGTTAGGGTTAGTTTTAGATTTAAACCTAGGGTTAGTGCTTGGATTAGGTCTAGGATATGTGTTTATGATTATGGCTACGGCTAATGAAAGAACTTGGTTTCTGATTAGGGCTAGTTCTTGGTTTATCATTAAGGCAATGTTTAGAGCTAGGGTTAGTGTTGAGGTCCGAGTCAGATTCAGGGTTATTTCTAGGGTTAGGGTTAGGAGTCAAATTTGGGTTATGTTTAGGGCTAGGTGTAGTGTTAGGGTTTGATTAAGGTTGAAAGTTAGGGTTATGGTCAGTTTTGTTTTAGGGCTAGTATAGGGTTAGGGCTAGTTTTCAAATAATCATTTGTGTTAGGGCTAGTGATAGGGTGAGATTTAGGCTTCAGATTAAGGTTTGACCCAGATTTAGGGGTAGGGCAAAGGTTAGGGCTAAGGTTGGGGATAGGGAGAGGGCTAGGTTTGGGGTTATGGTAAGCGATAAGTTTAGAACTAGAGATAGGGCAAGGGTGAGAGTAAGAGTTAGTCTTAGGGATAGGGATAAGGTTAGGTTTACTGTTAGGGAGAATTTAGGGCTAGGATTAGTGCTAGGGTTAGTGTTAGGTTTAGGCATAGGTTTAGGGCTAGATTTAAGGTTAGTGTTAGGTTTAGGGTAAGGTATGATGTTACAGCTATGTTTTGTGCTAGGAAAAGTGATAAAATTAGTGTTAGAGCTAGGGTTAAGATCAATGTTAGAACTAGGATTAGGGGTAGGGGTAGGGCTAATATCAGGTCTTGGTTTAAGGTTAGGCTGTGGTTAGGAATATGGCTATGGCTCAGTTTTGTTTTACAACTAGGCCTAGGGTTAAGGCTTCTTTTATGATTAGCGATAGTGTTAAGGCTAGTGGTAGAGTGAAGTTTAGGTTTAGATTTATTGTTATGGTTAGATCTAGGTTTAGGGCTATGGCTAGGGATAGTGCTAATTTTAGGCCTAGTGTTAGTGTTATGGTAACATATAGGGTTAGAACTAGAAATAGGGCTACAGTAGGAGTTCGAGGTAGTCTTTGGGCTAAGGTTTGAGTAATGTTTCAGGCTAGGGCTAAATCAGGGCTAGGATTAGTGCTAGGGTTAGTATTAGGGTTAGGCCTAGTGTTAGGGCTACTGTTAGTTTTAGGTTTAGGATTAGGTGTAGGGGAAGGGATAGGGTTATAGCTAGGTTTAGGGCAAGGGCAAGGGTTAGAATTAGGGTTAGGACTATGGTTAGGGTTTGGGTTAGTATTAAGACTAGGTTTAGGGCTAGGCTGAGGGTTTGTGTCAGGGCTAGGTCTAGAATTAGGGCTTGTGCTAATGTCAAGTCTAGGTTTATGGTTAGTATTAGTTTTAGTGTTATGTTATGGCTATGTCTAGTGTAAGGTTTAGATTTAGGGTAAGGGTCAAGTTTAGAGCTAGGTGTATTATGAGGGTCAGGGTCTGGGTAGGGTTTAATTTAGGTTAAGATTTAGGGTTAATGCCTCAATTAGCGGTGGGTTAGGGTTAAGGTTAGGGTTAGGGTAATGGATAGAATTAGGTTGATGGTTCCAGTTTGGTTTAGATTAATGGATAGGGTTAGTGTTAATGATAGGGTTATCATTAGGCCTAGGGTTAGCATTTTGGTTAGGCTTTTTTTCAGGGTAATTGATAGGGTTAGAGCTAAGGTTAGGGCTAGTGTAAAGGTTAGGATTAGGGTTAGGGTTAAGGTTAGGCCTAGAGATAATTTTATGGTTAGGTTTAGCTTAAGTGTAGGCATCTGAGCTAGGGTTAGGGCTAGGGCAAAGGTTAGGGTTTGAGTCAGGGCTAGGGTTAGGTTTAGGTTATGGTTATCTTTAGGCTAAGATTTAGAGTTTGAGCTAGGGTTAGGGCTAGGGTGAGTGTTATCATTAGGGTCAGGTCTAAGGTTATTGTTAGGGTTATGATTAGAGCTAGGTTTAGGGCTAAGATAAGGACTAGGTTTTGTGGGATTTTTAGGGCTAAAGTTAGGGCTTTGGGTAATGTAAGAGCGAAGTATATATTTGTGGCAAGATTTTGGGTCCAAGTTATAGATAAGTCTAGTGTTAGGGTTAGGTTTTGGTTTAGGATAAGTTTAGAGCTAGATTTTCTATTAGATTACGTGGGTTTAGTTTTAGGATCAGTGCCACAATTAGGACTAGCGTTGTGTCTAGTGATAGCTTTAGTCTTTACATTAGGTTAAGGGTTATTGTTAGGGCTAGTGCTGGGTTTTTGTTTAGGTCTAGGGCTATATTTATGACTCTATTTAGGATTATGTTTGGTCTAGTGCTAGTGTTATTGTTAGTTTTAGGTATAGGTTTACCAGTAGAGGTAGTGTTACGGTTCAGATAAGGGTTAGGGTCAGGGTTAGTTCTAGGATTAATGTTAGGGTCAGAATAAGAGTCAGGGTTAGGGTTTGGGTTAGAGCTACAATGAGGGCTAGGTTTAGGACTAGTAATTGGGTTAGGGTTTGGGGTAGGCTGAGAATTATGGTTAGGACTAGGGTAGTATTAGGGTGTGGGTTTGACTTAGGGTAAGGGATAGGTTTAGAGCTATGGTTAGGGTTAGGGTTAATGTTAGGCTTAGTGTTATGTTTAGGATTAAACCTAGGATTAGGGCTCGGAATAGGGCTAGGATTGGTGTTAGCATATGGGCTATGGCTAATGAAAGAATAGCAGTTCGATTTGGAATAGTTGTAGGTTTAGCATTAGGTCAAAGTTTATAGCTAGGGTTACTGGTAGGATCTGAGTCAGGGTCAGGGTTATTTCTAGGGTTAGGTTTAGGAGTAAAATTAAGGCTATGATAGGACTAGATGTAGTGTTAGGGTTAAGTTCAGCTTAAGAATTAGGGTTAGTGTTCTCACTCAATTTTGTTTTAGGGCTTGGATAGTGTTAGGGTTATTTTTCCAATTGGCATTAGTATTAGGGCTAGTATAAGAGTGAGCTTTAGGGTTAGAACCAGGTTTAGGGCTAGGGTGAAGGTTAGGGCTACAATTGGGGCTAGAGATAGTGGTAGGGTTTGTGTTATGGTAAGGTATAGGTTTAGAACTAGGGATAGCACTAGAGTGAGAGTTAGAGTTAGTCTTAGTGCTACGGATAGTGTTAGATTTAGTGTTTGGGCTTAATTAGGGCTAGGATTAGCGCTATGGTTAGTGGTAGGTTTAGGGCTGGGGTTAGGTTTAGCATTAGGGTTAGGCTAAGGCATGATGTTATAGCTACATTTAGGGCTAGGGCAAGGGATAAAATTAGAGTTAGGGCTCGTGTTAATGTTAGGATTAGGGTTAAGGCTAGGCTTAGGAATAGAATTAAGGCTAGGAGTTTTTTAGAAATTAGGACTAAGATTAGGGATAGGGCCAATATCAGGTCTAGGGTTATGTTTACGTATATTTTTAAAGTAAGGATTATAGCAGGTCTATTGTAAGTATTAGGTTGAGGGTTAGGGTCTGGTTTACAGCTAGGGGTATTATTAGGGTCAGAGTCAGTGTTAGGGTATGGTTTAGTTTAAGGTTTAGGTGTAGGGCTCAAATTAGCATTAGGGTTAGTGTTAGGGTTAGAATAATGGATATGGTTAGGTTTAGGATTAAGGTTAGAATTAGAGTAATGGACAGTTTTAGGATTAGGGATAGGGTTAGGTTTAGGACTAGGGATAGAATTTGATTATGGTTATGGTTAGGGTAATAGATTGGATTAGAGCTACACTTAAGACTAGGGTTATGGTTATGTTAGGGCTATGGTTAGGTTTAGGCATATGGTTAAAATTCAGTAGAGTTATGTTTAGGGTAATGGATAAGATTAGAGCTAGGGATAGGTTAGGATTATGGTGAGGATTAGGGTGATGGTGTGGGTTAGATTTCGGGTTAGGACAAGTTTAGGTTTATGTTTAAGTTTAGGTTAAGTATTAGGGGTAGTGTTAGGGTTAGGGCTAGGGATAAATCTAGGGTTAGGGTTCTGATTAGGGCTAGGTTTTGGGTTAGGTTAGGGCTATTGAGGACTACGGCTAATGTTAGAACTAGGGTTATGATTAGGGCTAGTATTAAGTTTAGCATTATGTCTAAGTCTATTGTTTACATTGGGTTTTGGTTTAGGGTGATGATTAGAGATAGGGTTAGTGTTACCGTCAGATTCAGGATCAGTGTTACTAATCAGAGTTAGGGATAGATTCAATTAGGGCTAGGGTTAAGGTGAGGTGTAGGGTTAGAGTTTGTGTAAAGTTTAGGGTAAGAATTTGGGATAGGGCTAATGTCATGTCTTGGATTATGATATGGTTAGGGTTAGGATTTGGGCTTTGGCTCAGTTTTGTTTTACAGCTAGTGGTAGGATTAGGGCTACTTTTAGGATTGTCAATAGTGTTAAGATGAGTGTTATGGTGAGATTTAGGCTTAGATTTAATGTTATGATTAGATCTAGGTTTAGTGCTATGGCTAGGCTTAGGCCTAAGGTTAGGGCTAGTGTTGGGGTTATGATAATGGATAGATTTAGAACTTGAAATAGGTCTGGGGAGAGATTTAGAGCTAGTGTTAGGGCTAGGATTAGGGTTAGGTTTAGGTTTAGGGCTAAATTAGGTCTAGATTTAGGGCTAGGGTGAGTGTTAGGGTTACACTTAGGGTTAGGTCTAGGGTTAGGGTTAGTGCTAGATTTAGGGTTAGGGTCAGGGTTAGGGGAAGGTATGGGGTTATAACTAGGTTTAGAGATAGGGCAATGATTAGGATTAGGGTTAGGGCTAGGGTTAGGATTAAGGCTATTTTTAGGGCTAGATGAGGATTTGTGTTATGGCTAGGGCTAGGATTAGCACCTAGGGCTAATGTCAGTTCTAGATTTATGGTTAGTGTTATTGTTAGACTTAAGTTATGGCTAGGCCTAGTGTAAGGGATGGGTTTAGGGTAAAGGTCAGCTTTAAAACTAGGTGTATTATTAGGGTCAGAGTCCGGGTAGAGGTTGGTTTAGGTTAAGGTTTAGGGTTAAGGATTGAATTAGCTTTAGGGTTAGGGTTAGTGTTAGGGTAATGGATAGAGTTAGATTTAGGGTTTAGGTTAGATTTAGAGTAATGGATAGGGTTAGTGTTAGCGATAGGTTTAGCGTTGTTTCTAGGGTTAGCAATTGCGTTTGGGTTATCTTTAGGGTAATGGATAGGGTTAGAGCTTAGGTAAGGGCTAGGGTAAACATAAGGGATAGGGTTAGTGTTAGGCCTAGGGTTAGTGTAAGGGGAAGTTTCAGGGTTATATTTATGGTAAGGTTTAGAGCTTGAGGTAAGATTAGGTCTAGGGCGAGGGTAAGTCATGTTTACGTCTAGGATTATGGTAAGAGTTACAATTAGGGCTAGGATTAGGGCTAAGAAAAGTCCTAGGTTTTGTGTGAGGTTTAAGGTTATTGTTAGGGCTATGGGAAATATAAGAGCTAGAGAAATGGTTATGGCAAGTTTTAGGGTCAGGGTTATGGATAAGTCTAGTGTTAGGGTTAGGATTTTGGTTAGGATAAGGTTTAGAGCTGGGTTTATGTTAGGTTGAGGGTCATTTTTCAGGATAGGGTTGGGTTTGTGGTGACTGCCAGAATTAAGACTAGTGTTGGGTCTAGGGATAAGGTTGGTCTTTACGTTAGGTTTGCGGTTACTTTTAGAGCTAGTGCAAGGTATTTGTTTAGAGCTAGAGCTAGATTTATGACTATATTTAGGGTTAGGTTTGGTCTAGTGCTAGAGTAGCTGTTAGGTTTAGGTATAGGTTTACAGGTAGAGGTAGTGTTAGGGTTCAGTTTAGTTATAGTGTCAGGTTAAGAGATAGGGTTAGTGTTTGGTTCAGAATTAGGATCTGGGTTACGATTAGGGTTAAAGGTACAATGAGGGTTAGGATAGGCCTAGTAATAGAGTTAGTTTTTGCAGTAGGCTAAGGATTAAGATTAGGACTAGGGTAGCATTAGGGGGAGGGTTTGACTTAGGGAAAGTGATAGGGATTGAGATAGGGATAGGGTTAAGGTTAGGGTTAGGTTTAGGGATAAGATTAGGGTTAGGGTTAGGGTTAGTGTTAGGGTAAGGGTTAGGTTTAGGTTGAGGTTTAGGGATAGTGTCAGGGTTAGGGATAGCATAAGGGTTATGGTTAGTGTTAGGGATAGGGTAAGGGTTAGGGTTAGGGTTAGGGTCAGGGTTAGGGTTAGAGGTATGGTTAGGATTAGGATTTGTGTTAGGTTTAGGTTTTGGGTTAGGGTTATGATTATGATAAGAATTAGGGTTAGGGTTAAGGTTAGGGTTAGGGTTAGTGTTAGAATTTGGGTTAGGGATAGTATCAGTGTTAGGTTTAGGGTTAGGTTTAGAGTTTGTTTTAGAGTTTGGTTTACGCTTAGGGATTTGGTTATTGTTAGGCTTAGGGTTTGTGTTAGGTTAGGGTTAGGGTTATGTTTTGGGTTAATATTATGGTTAAGATTAGCCTTTTTATTAGGTTTAGTGTGAGGTTTAAGGTTAGGTTTAGGGGTAGTGTTATGGTTAGTGTTAGGGTTAGAGTTAGATTTAGTGTTAGTTATAGGATTAGGTTTATGGTTAAGGTTAGGTTTAGTTCTAGCGTTAGTGTTAGGGTATGGGTTAGAATTAAGGTTAATGTTCGGGATAGGTTTAGGTTTAGGATAAAATTCAGGGATAGGGTTATGGTTAGCTTTAGGGTTCAGGTTAGCATTGTTTTAGTGCATGGGTTAGATTTAGGATTAGGTTTAGGGTTAGGCTTAGTGTTAAGGTTTGTGTTAGGTTTAGTGTTAGGGTGGGGTATAGGTTAGAGTTATTATTAGAGTTAGGGTTAGTGTTAGGTTAGGTTTAATTTTAGAGTTAGGTTTAGGGTTTGGGTAAGTGTTAGGATTAGGGTTAGGGTTTGTGAAAGCGTAAGTGTTAGGATTAGTGTTAGAGTTACAGTTACAGTTAGGGTTAGGGTCAGGGGTATTGTTTAGGTTTGTGTTAGGTTTAGTGTTATTTTTAGGGTTACAGTTATGTTTAGTCTTAGGGTTATGGTTAGATTTAGGTTTAGGGTTAGTTTTAGTTTTTGGGTTAGGGTTAGTTTAGGGTTACTTTTCGGGTTAGGGTTAGGGTTAGTTTTAGTGTTAGGATTAGGGTTTGTGTTCGTGTTAGGTTTAGGGTTATGGTTAGTGTTAGGTTAAGGATAAGTGTTAGTGTTTTGTTTATGGTTAGGTTTAGGGTTAGGGATAAAATTAGTGTTAGTGTTAGGGTTAGGGTTAGAGTTAGGGTTAGGGTTCGGTTTAGGCTTAGTGTTAGTGATAGGGTTAGGATTAGTGTTAGGAATAGAGTTAGGGATACAGTTTTTGTTAGGATTAGTTTTAGGTTAATGATTAGTGTAATGGATAGCATTAGGGTTAGATTTAGAGTTGATAGGGTTATGGTTAGTGTTAGGTTCACGGTTAGTATTAGGGTTATGGTTATGTTTAGAGTTATGGTTAGTTTTAGGGTTAAAGTTAATTTTAGAGTTTGTGTTAGTTTTTGTGTTAGGGTTAGGGAGAGGGTTAGTGTTACGTTTAGGGTTAGGTTTAGGTTTAGTGTTAGTGATAGGGTTAAGTTTGGGGTTAAAGTTAGTGTGAGGTTTAGGATTAGGGTTAGTGTTAGGATTTGTTTTAGTTTTAGGTTAGGGTTAGGTTAGTGTTAGGTTTAGGGTTAGTGTTATTATTAGTGTTATAGTTAGTTAGAGGGTTAGGGTTGTTGATAGGCTTTCGGTAAGTGTTAGCTTTAGGGTTAGAGTTATGGTTAGTTAGTATTCAGGTTAGGGTTAGGGTTAGTGTTAATGTTAGGCTTAGGTTAACAGTTAGAGTTAGTGTTGGGGTTAGGGTTATGATTTCTGTTAGGTTTAGGATTAGGGTTTTTGTTAGGGTTAGGCTTAATGTTACAGTTAGTATTCATATTAGGTTTAGGGTTAGGGTTAGGTTTTGTTTAGGGTTAGGGTTGAGGTTTGTGTTAGGGTTCGATTTAGAGTTAGGGCTAGGGTTAGAGTTAGTGTTATGTTTAGGGTTAGGGTTAGGGTTAAGGTAGATTTTAAGATTATGGTTAAGTTTAGTGTAAGGTTAGGGTTAGGTTATGATTAGTGTTAGATTTAGGTTATGGTTGGGTTTATGGTTCGGGTTAGTGTTTGTGATAGGTTTAGGGTTAGGATTAGTGTTAGGTTTAGTGTTAGGATTAGTGATGGCTTTAGGGTTAGGTTTAAGGTTTGTGTTAGATCTAGGGATAGGGTTAGCATTAAGACTAGGGATAGTGTTAGGTTTAGGAATAAGAATAGAATTAGTGTTAGGTTTAGGGTTAGGGTTATGATTATTGTTAAGTTTTGGTTTAGGAAGGGTTAGGTTTAGGGTTACGGTAAGGGTTAGGTTTAGAATTAGAATTAGGTTCGTATTAGGGTTAGGATTAGGTTTAGTGTTAGGGTTGATGTTAGGGTTAGGGTTAGGGATAGAGATAGTTTTAGGGATAGTGATAGGTTTTGGGTTTGTGTTAGGGTTAGTGTTAGTGTTACAATAACAATTTGGGTTAAGGTTAGGGTTAGGGTTAATGTTCGTGTTAGTGTTAGTATTAGGGTTAGTTTCACAATTAGGATTATGGATAGGATTAGGGTCAGAATTAGGGTTAAAGATAGGTTTAGCGTTTGGGCTAAGGTTAGGGTTATTGTTTGGGTTATGTTTAGGGTTAGGTTTAGTCTTAATGTTATGGTTAGGTTTAGGGTTAGTGTTAGGGTAAGGGTTAGGGTTAGGATCATGTTTAGGTTTAGGTTTTCGTGTAATATTAGTGTTAAGTAGAGGCTTAGGGTTAGGGGTAGTGTTAGGCTTAGGTTTATGGTTAGGGTTAGAATTAGTGATAGGTTTAGAGTTGCAGTTATGGTTAGTGTTAAGGTTAGGGTTAAGGTAAGTTTTAGGGTAAGGGTTAGGCTAAGTGTTAGGTTTAGGCTTACTGTTAGAATTAATGTTAGTGTTAGGTTTAGGTTTAGGGTTAGGGTTAGTGTTAGGGTTAGGTTTAGGGATAGGTTTAGTGTTAGGTTTAGTGTTAGGGTAAGTGGTATGTTAAGAATTAGTGAGAGGGTTATGGTTAGGTTTCAGATTCAGTTTAGTGTTAGGGTTAGGGTTAGGTTTTTTAGGGTTATGGTTAGTGTTAGAGTTAGGGTTAATTTAAGGATAGTGTTAGGGTTAAGTATAGGTTTAGGGTTAGTTTTGGGGTTAGGGTTAGGTTTAGTGTTATGTTTAGATTTAGGGTTAGGCTTAGTGTAAATGTTAGGGTTAAAGTTAGTGTTCAAGTTAAGGATAGGTTTAGGATTAGGATTACTTTTAGGTTTAGTGTTAGGGATAGTGTAGGGTTTCTGTTAAGATTAGTGTTAGGATTAGAGTTAGGGTTAAAGATAAAATTTGCCGTGGATTTAGACGCCCTAACCAAAGCACAAACCCTACCCCTCATCCTAGCCCTTAACCTAGCCTTAATCATAACTCTAATAAACCCCCCTAGCACTAACCCTAATTCTTTTTTTAAGGTGAAAATATATTTTTATTTTTTTATTGGTTGTTCAAAACATTACATAACTCATGACATATCATCTTCCATACATTTGATTCAAGTGGGTTTTGAACTTCCATTTTTACCCCAAATACAAGTTGCAGAATCACATCGGTTACACATCCACATTTTTCCATAATACTATATTAGTGACTGTTGTATTCTGCTACCTTTCCTATCCTCTACTATCCCCCCACCCCTTCCATCCCATCTTCCCTCTCTACCTCATCAGCGGTTGTTCAATTCTTTCCCTTGTTTTTTTTTTCCCCTTTCCCCTCACCATCTCTTCTAACCTTTGTCCTAGCCCTAAACCTAGCTTTAACCCCATCATTTACACTAAACCTAACCCTAAGCTTAAAACTAATTCTAGACCTAAACATAAACATAATCCTAGCCCTATTCCTAGCACTAATTAAGCCCTATAACTAATCAAACCCTAAGCCTAGCCATAAGACTAATTCTCACATTAGCCCCAGACCTAACCCTATTTCTACCCTATCCTTACCAAAACCCTAATCCTAGCTATAAACCTAGAACTAATGCTAGCCATATTTTTAGCCCTAGACCTAAATGTCAATCTAATCCTAACTCTAAATCTAACTCTAAACCTAAGCCTAAACCTAACCCTAACACTAGCCCTAAACCTAACACTAATCTTGAAACTAATCCTAACCATAGCCCTAAGCATAACACAAAACCGAGCCAGAGCTCTAACTTTAAAGCTTAACCTAAACCAAAACCTAACCCTACACCTAGCCCTAACCATAGCCCTAATTCAAGTTCAAACCCTAAAACTAAAACTACCCCTGATTTTAATTTTAACCCTAATACTAACCCTAGCTCTAAACCTCACCCTAACATTAAACCTAACCATAAAACTAGACCTAGTCCTAACCCTATTTTTATAACTAGCCCAAATTATAACCCTATTGCAAACATTGTCCATAACTATAAACCTACACCTAACTCTAACCAAAAGCTAGTCCTAATACGAGACAACACTAGTTTTAACCCTAAACCTAACACTAACACTAGCCCTAACCCTACCCTAAATGTAGCCCTAACCCTACATCTAATCCTATCCGTTACCCTAAGCAGCCCTAAGACTAATGCAAACCCTAATCCTAACCCTCCTCCTTAGCCTAACCCAAACCATAACCCCATTACTAGTCCTAAACCTAGCCCTCATTCTAGCTTTAACCATAACTCAAACCTGACACTTATTCTGACCCTAATGACAACCATGATTATAAACCTGACCCTAAATATATACTGAACCAAAACAGTAGCACTAGAAATAAACCTATACCTAAACCTAACCCTAACTCTAGACCTAAATCTAGACCTAAATCTAATTCAAAATCTAGCCATATCGCTAGCCCTACACCTAAAAATAAACCTAGCTCTAGCCCTAATTATAAACCTTAAATAACTCAAATACTAACTCTACTTCTAGACCTAACCCTAGTTATAATTCTAGATTTAACCCTAATCCTAACTTTAATCTGAACACTGACCCTGACCCTAAAACTAACCATAGCTCTAAACATCACACTAACACTAACCTTAACCCTAACACTTAACCTAGCCATAAAACTAACCTTAACCCTAACACTCCCCTTAGACTTAACCTTAGCTCAAAGCCTAAACTTTACCCTAAACATAACCCAAGCTCTAGCCCAAACGCTAACCTAACCCTAGCCCTAATCCAAACCATAACACTAGCCCTAAACCTGGCTCTAATCCTATCCATTACTCTAACCATAATCCTAAACCTAATGCTAATCTTAAACTTAACCCTAAATCTGTCACAATCCCTACACCTATCCATTACCCTAAAACTAAACTGGACTCTAATTCTAAGCCGATTTATTACCCTAACCCTAACTCTAACCATGATGCAAATTTGAGCCCTAAACCTAAACCTTAACCTAAATCAAACCCTAAGCCATACACTGACCCTAAAAATACACCTAACTCTAAACTTGACCCTTATCCTAAATCTAACCCTTACACTAGACCTAACATAAACATATCCCTAAATCTATCCATAGCCATATGTCTAGACTTAAACCTAGATTTATTACCCTTACACAAACCCTTGCTCTAAACCTTATCCTAACCCAAAAACAAACCCTAACAATAGGCAAACCCTAAATCTACCCAC
Organism: Urocitellus parryii; assembly: GCF_045843805.1. Taxonomy (NCBI): domain Eukaryota; kingdom Metazoa; phylum Chordata; class Mammalia; order Rodentia; family Sciuridae; genus Urocitellus; species Urocitellus parryii. The sequence continues at coordinate 123,528,588 of NC_135534.1, forward strand.
AACCATAACCCTAGCTCTTACATTGCCCATACACCTAACACTAGCCCTAAACCTTACACACAACTTAGCCCTAATCCTAGCCCTAAACCTAGACCTAAGTGTAACCCTAACCCTAATCCTAGAACTAAACTTAACCCTAATGCTGGTCCTTGCACTAACCCTACTAAAACTCTAACACTTACCCTAAACATAACCCTAAATATAACCCTAGCCTTAACCCTAAAGCTGACCTTAAACCTAGCCCCAATCCTAACTGTAAACATAGCACAAATGTTAGCACAAACTCTATCCATTACATTAAACATAACAATAACCATAATGCTATCCCAAGCCATAACCATAATCTTAACCATAACCATAGCCCTTACTCTAACCATAACCCTCACCCTAGCCCTAACCCTAGCTCAAACCCTATCACTTCTGCTAAACCTAACACTAACATTAACCCTAGGCCTATCTCTAAACTTAGCAAAAATTCTAACAATAACACAAGACCTAACACTAGCATTTACCTTATCCTTTACACTAAACATAAGCCTAATCAAAATGCTAAACCTAGACCTCACCCTAATCCTATTGCTAACACTAAACCTATCCATTACTCTAAACCTAACATGAACCCTAAACCTAACACTATCCATTACTTTACCCCAACCCTAATGCTAAACCTTATCCTAATCCAAACCCTAAACCGGAATGTGACCATAAAAATACACCTAGCTCTAAACCTGACCTTTACCCTAAACCTAACTTTCCACTAGACCTAGCCATAAACCTAACCTTAACACTATCCCTAACCATAACCCTAGACCTGACATTAGCCCTAGCCCTAATCCTATCTCTAAATGTAACACAAACCCTAGCCCTCATCCTAGCCCTAAACAAATCTTTAATCCTAACACGAACATTCACCCTTTTCCTATACCTAATTTTAACACTCGCCCTAGCCCTGAACCTAGGTATAACCTTATCCCTTTTTCTAAAACTAATCATTTCCCTAACACAACACTAACCCTAATTCTAGCTCTAACCTTAGGCCTAACCCTAACACTAAACCTAGCGCTAATCTATCCCAAATTTAGCCTTTACCCTAAGCAAACCCCTAACTCTATCCCTAAGACTAAATCTAACTCTCACCCTAGCCCTATTTGTATTTCTAAACCTGTCCATTACCATAACTCTAACACTAATCCTTATCTTAGCCGTGACCTTAGATCTAACCATAACTCTAAATCTAACCCTAACCTTAAGCCTCAACGTCAACCTACCACTAGCTGAACACTATTGCTAATCCTGAAACAAAACCTAACATTAGTGCTAGCCCTAAAACAAAACTGAGCCATTACCCTAACACTAAACCTAACCTGAACCAAATCTTATCCTGCAACTAGCCATAACCTTAGCTCAAATTCAAGTCCTAGGACTAAAACTAATCCTTACCCTGAATCATATCCAAACACTAACCCTAGTTCTATATATCACCCTAACCATAAAGCAAATGCTAACACCGTTCCTAGACCAAACCCTAACCCTAAAACAAGCCCTAATAATAACCCTCGTTCTTACACGAGCCATAGTCCTAACCCTAGCCCTAATCTTAACAATAAATTATCCTTAATCTGAACCCTAAAAATAGATTTAACCCTAACCCTAGCCATAAACCTAACTCTAACACTATCCCTAAACCTAGCTCTAACACTATCCCTTACCCAAGGAAACCCTATCCATAATGCTAACCCTAGTCCTAATCCCTTAGCCTAAATCAAACACTAACACGATTACTAGTCCCAATCCTTGCCCTCATTCTAGCTCTAACAATAACCCAAAACCTAACCCGAACCTTCATCCTTATTCTTACCATAACACTAATTATAGGTCTAAACCTGACCCTAACCCTAAATCGAAACCTGAAACTATCCCTACCAGTAAACTTTTACCTAAACCTAACATTAACACTAGCCCTATACCTAAACCTAATACTAACTCTAGCCCTAGAACTAAACAAACACTTAGTCCTAGCCCTAACAATATACCTTAACCTAAACCAAACAATAATACTACCTCTAAACCTAACCCTACTCCTAATTCTGGCTTTCACCCTAACTCTAAGCTGAACACTGACCCTGACATTGACACTAAATCTCGCTCTAAAACCGACCCTAAACCAAATTCTAAACCTAACACTAGACATAGCCATAACCCTAACCCTAAATGTAGCCCTAATTAGAACCCTAGATCTTACATTATCCATACCATAATCCTTGACATAAATCTAATACAAAACCTAGCACTAATCCAAGGCCTAAACCTACCATAAACATAACCCTAACCCTAACCTTAGCCCTAACCCTAAGCCTAATGCTCACCTTAGACCTAAGCATAGCTCAAAGCCTTATCTTTGACCTAAACATAACCCTAGACTTATCCCTATCAATAACCCTAACCTTATCCCTAATCCTTACATTTATCCTAGCCCTAATGCTAGCATTACCCTAACTCTAACCCTAAACCTAATGATAACCCTAGCCCTAACCCTAACTGAAACCCTAACACAAACCATAAACCTAATCTTAGACCTAATCCTAAACCTAACCCTTGTTATAAACCTAACCCTAACTCAAACCCTAACCCTTAACATAAACCCAATAGTAAACCTAGCCCAAAAAGTAAACTTAAAACTAAAGCTAACCTCACATCTACCCAATCTATTACCCTAAACCTAAACCTACCTCAAATGAAAACCCTAGCCATAACCCTTAACCTAACCCTGACCATAACTATAACCCTAAACCTATACCTAAAACTAACCCTAACCCTCTCCCTAGAACTAACCGTAGCTCAAAACCTTATGTTTATCCTAACCCTACTCTAAGCTAGGGTTATTATACCTAATCCACACCCTAACCTTAACCCTAGCCTTAATCCTAACCATAACCCTAGCACTACCCTAGCTCTAACCCTATACATTATACTTATGATAACCCTATTCCTAACGCTAACCCTAGGCCTAACCCTAACCCTATCACAAACCCTTAATCTGTCCATTACCCTAAACCTAGCCTGAAACCTAAACCTAACCCTATTCATTACCCTAAACCTAACTCAAACCCTTATGCTCATTTGAGTCCTATACCTAAACTTTAAACTAAAATAAACCCTAACCCTGACCCTGAACCTAAAAATACCCCTAGCTCTAAAACTTACCCTTACCCTATTTTAACCCTTACACTAGAGCAAGAAATACACCTAATCCTAAATCTACTCCTAACTGTAATACAAGATCTGACATTATTCCTAGCCCTAATTCTAGATCTAACCCTACAACAAACCCTAGACCTCATCCTAGTCCAAAATCTAGCCTTAATTATAACCCTAATATTAACCCTAGCCCTAATCCTAATTCTAACCCTCACTCTACCTCTAAACCTAGTTATATCATATCCCTTACCCTAAACTTCACCCTAACTCTAACCCTAATACTAGGCCTAAGCTGAACACTAACCTCAGTTCTAATCTCAGCCCTATCCCTAAAACAAACCATAACCCTGGCCCTAAGACTAACTCTAACTGTTGCCCTAGTCTTAACCCTAGTTATATCTATATTCATTACCATAACCCTAAACCTCATCCAAACCCTTGCCCTATCATTAGACCTAGCTCTAAACCTAGATCTAACCCTAATTCCAAATCTTAACCTAATCCTAAGCCTAAGTCTAACACAAGCACTAGCCCTAACCCTAATGCTAATCATATAACTAGCCCTAACCCTAAACCTAGGACTAAAACAAAACTGAGAAATTGGGGCTGGGAATATGGCTCAAGCAGTAGCGAATTTATCTGGCATGCAAGGGAGGCTAAGTTCGATCGCCAGCACCATATAAAAATAAAATTGGAAAAAAAAGAAATTGTATCAACCAAAAACTAAAAAAATATATATATTAAAAAATTCTCTCTCTCTCTCTCTCTCTCTCTCTCTCTCTCTCTCTCTCTCTCTCTCTCTCTCTCTCTTTTCCTCTCTCCTTAACTTAAACAAAACCCTAACACTACACTTAGACCTTATGCTAACCTTAACCTTAAACTAACCCTGACCCTGAATCATATCCTAACACTGACCCTAGCTCTAAAGACCACCCTGAACTTAAACGAACACTAACAGTAACCCTAACCTTAATTCAAGTCATAACCCTAACCTTAAAACTAAACCTGAGGCTGGCTCATATCCTAACAGTCACCCTAGTTCTAAACTCCGCCCTCACCTTAAACTGAACCCTACCAGTAATTCTAGCCCTTATTTGAGTCCTAACCCTAACCTTAAAACTAACACAGTCTCTGAATCATAAACTAATACTAAACCTAGCTATAAATATTATCCTAACCATATACCTAACCCCAACACTAGAACTACTCCTAACCCTAAACCTAATTGTAATCCTAGTTCTTACATTAGCCATTGCCATAACATTAGCCCTAACCCTAAAAAAAAAAATAAAAATAAAAAAAAATAACCTAAATCCGAGTCCTAAACCTAAATTTCACACTAACCATAAATCTAAATCTAGCCCTAACCCTAGCTCTAAGGGTACCCTTACCCAAAGTGTAACCCTAACCCTAAAGGTAACTCTAGTCCTATAGCTAATCCTTAAGTCAACCAAAACCCTAACTCTATTAATAGTTATATCCCTACCCTCACTCTAGCTCTAACCCTACCCAAAACCCTAATGCTAACCCTGATGATTATTTTGACCCTAAAATTAACCCTAGGTATAAACCTGACCCTAACCCTAGACCAAACCCTAACACTAGCCCTAGACATAAACCTAATCCTAAATCTAGCCTTAACTCTAGCCCTAGATCTAAACAAAAACCTATCACTAGCTCTTAAAGTAACCCTTATCCTAACAGAAACACTAACCCTACCCCTAGACTTAAACTTAGTTCTTATTCTGGCTGTAACCCTAACTCTAACTCTAACTCAAACTATGGCCCAGGCTTTAAGAGTAAACCTACCTCTAAACCTGACCCTACCAAAAATGTAAACATAACACTAGACATAGCCATAATCCTAAACCTAAAACTAGCCCTAATCATAACCCTAGCTGTTTTATTACCCACAGCCTAACCCTAGGCCTAAACCTAACACAAAACCTAGAGCTAATCCTAGGCCTAAATCTAGCCCTAAGCCTAAGCCTAACCTTAACCTTAACCCTAACATAACAATCAATTAGTCCTAACCCTAGTTCAAAGCCTAGCCCTAACCCTAAATATAAACCTACAACTTTCCCTAAATATAACCCTGATACTAGCCCTAATCCTAAACTTAACCCTAGTCATATACCTAGCTCTAAACCTACACATTACCCTAAACCTTACCCTAAACATTGTGATAACTCTAGGCCTAAGCCTAACCCTAAAACTAACAATAAACCTAGTACTAACCCTAAACCCTAACCCTAACCTAACAATCAATTAGTCCTAACCATACCTCAAAGCCTAACCCTTACTCTAAACATAAACCTACACCTAACCTATCCATAAATATAACCCTAATGCTAGCCCTAATCTTAAAATTAACCCTAGCCCTAAACCTAGCGCTAAATTGCCTTAAACCTAACCCTAACCCTTTTGATAACCCTAGGCCTAACATAACCCTAAACCTAACCATAAAACTAACCCTAGACCTAACCCTAAACCTCATATTTGCCATAGACCTAACCCTAGCTCAAACCCTAACCCTTATCATTAACCTAAACATAACCATAGCCCTAACCCTAAACCTAAACTTCAATGTAACACGAACAATAACTGTATGCCTACACCTAACCATATCCATTAATCTAGCCATAACCCTACCCCTAATTATGATGCTAGCCCTAAGCCAACCCTAACCCTAACCGTACTCTAATCTTATCCCTAGACTTAATTCTAAACCTAACCCTCTCCCTAGCCCTAACCCTAACTTAAAACCTAACCCTTATGCTAAACATAACCCTAACCCTAACCCTAACTCAAGACCTATTACTAACCATAACCCTAGACCTAAATTTTGCTCTAACACTATCCTTATCCTAACAATTACCCTTACCCTTATGCTAACCCTAGGCCTAACACTAACCCTTTCACTAAACCTAACCCTATCAATTACCGTAAACCTAACCTGAACCCTAAACAAACACCAATCATTATCCTAATCCTGACTCTAATGCTTATTTGAGCCCTAACCCTAAATCATAACCTCAACCAAACTCTAATATGACTCGTGCCCTAAAAATTCCCTAGCTCTAAACCTGACGCTTAACCCTAAACCTAACCCTTACACTAGACATAGCCATAAACCTAATTCTAGAACAATCCTCTCCTCAAATGTAACCCCACACCTGACATTAGTGTTAGCCCTAATCCTAGCCCTAACCCTAACAAAAACATCAGCCCTTATTCTAGCCCTAAACCTAGATTAATCCTAACCCTAACACTAACACTAGCTCTAACCCCAATACTATTCCTAGCCATAATCTTCTCCCTTATTTCACCCTATCCCTAAACCTAACTCTAAACCTCATTTTAAGAATAAATCTAACTCTTACACTAGCCATATCACTAGTTAAAACTCTATCCCTTACCACAACCCTAACCCTAGTGCTAAACTTAGTCCTGACCCTTGCCCTATCCATAGCCCTAGCACTAATCTTAGGTCAAAATCTAACTCTAAATCTAACCCTAACCCAAAGCCTAAGCCTAACACTAACCATAACACTAATCCTAGAACTGGCCCCAATCCTAGCTCTAACTGTAAAAATAATGAGCTATAAGAACTTTTCCTAACCCTTAAACTAAACCAAAACCTAACCATACACCTATTCCCTAACCCTAGACCTAATTCAAGTTTTAAACTGAACCCTAAGACTAACCCTGAACCTGACTCTGACAATCACACTAACCCTAGCTCTAATCATCACCCTAACCCTCACACTAACCCTAACACTACCCTAACACTAAACCTAGCCCCAATCTTAATCCTAAAATTAGCCCTGATCATAGCCCTTGTACTTAAATTAGCCGTAATCCTAACCCTAGTACTAACTTAACAGAAAACCGAGCCCTAATCTGAGCCCTAACCCAATCTTTTACCCAAACACTAACCCTAACCCTAACCCTAGCCCTAATCATAACAATAACCCTAGCCCTAACCCTGTCCATCGATTACCATATCCCTAACCCTAATGCTAACACTAGGCCTACACCTAAACATATCTCTGCTCCTATCCCTATCCATTTCCCTAAACCTAACATGAACCATAATTCTAAGCCTAACATTACCCTAACATTTACCAAAATGCTAATTATATCCCCAACTTTAAGCCTTAACCTATCCCAAACCCTAACGTAGACCTTCACCTTAACAATACACTTAGCCCTAAACATGACCCTAACCTTAAACCTAACCTTACACTAGACGTAGCCATAATCCTAACACTAAAACTATCTTTAAACATATTCTAGACTTGAAATTAGCCATACTACTAATCCTATCCCTAAACCAAAAACAAACCCTAGCCCTCATCCTAGCCCTAAACTTAGCCTTAATCATAACCTTAATCCTAACCCTAATCCTAAACCTTATTCTAAACATCACTCTACCTCTAAAACTACCTAGCTTACCACAAATTAAATCATAAATCTAACCTTAATTCTATGCTTAAGCTGAACACTAACCATAGACCTAATCCTAGCCCTAATTTAGCCCTATCACTAACCATAAACCTAGCCTTAGCCCTAAGACTAACAGTATATCTCACACTAGCCCTATCACTACTTCTAATCCTAGCCCTTACCATAACCCTAGCCCTAGCCCTAACCCTTGCCCATTCCTTAGTCCTAGCCCTAACCCTAAGCCTAAGACTCACACTGAAGCTAAACGTAAACCTAACGCTAATCATAAAACTAGCCCTAACTCTACAACTAGCATTAAAACAAAACCGAGCAATAGCCCTAAACCTAAAATTAACTTAAACCAAACCCTAACACTACACTAGACCTAACACAAAAACTAGCTCTAATTTTAGACCTAAACCTAGATTTAACCATAATCCTAACCCTAACTCTAGCTTTAACCCTAACTCTAAGGCTATCCCTTACCCTACGTGAAACCCTAAAACTACTAGTAACCCAAGACCTATCCCTGATCCTTTGGCTAACTAAAATCCTAAATTTATTAATAGTTCTGATCCTAGCCCTCATTGTAGTTCTAATTCTATTGCAAACCCGAACGCTAACTCTGAGACTTATTCTGACCCTAACACAAGCCCTAGTTCTAAACCTGACCCTAACACTTGACCAAAACATAACACTAGCCCTAGACTTAAACCTAATCCTAAATCTAGCCCTATCCCTAAACAAAAACCTAGTTCTAGGCCTAACAGTAACCCTTATCCTAACACAAACCCTAACCCTACACCTAGACCTAAACCTAGTCCTAATTTTGTCAGTAACCCTAACGTAAACTCTGACCCAAACACTTACTCTGCCTTTAACAGTAAACCTACTTGTAAACCTGACCCTAACTGAAAACCTAAACCTAACACTAGACCTGGGCATAACCCTAACCCTAAAACTAGCCCTAATCATAACCCTAGCTCTTACATTAACCTTAGCCTTAACCCTAGGCCTAAACTTAAGACAAAACCTAGAGTTAATCCTAGGCCTTAAAATAGCCCTAAGAATAACACTAACCCTAACCCTAGCCCTAACTCAAACCTAACCCTCACCTTAGTCCTAACCCTAGCTCTGAGCCTAACCTGTACCATAAACATAAACCTAGAACTATCCCTAAATCTAACCCTAAACCTAGTACTAATCCTAACCTTAACCTTATCCCTAACCCTAGTTCTACACCTACCCATTACCCTAACCCTAACCCTAACCCTAATTGTAATCCTAGCCTTAACCCTAAACATAATCCTAACCCTAAACAGCAAACTAACCCTAGACCTAACTCTAAACCAATAGTCTCTATAGTCCTAATCATAGCCCAAACCCTAAATCTCACCATAAACCTAAAAATAACCATAGACCTAACCCTAACCCTAAACTTAAATTGAAAGGATAAAGTTTCTAACCTGCAAAGCCCGAGTTAAAAAGTAAAGAACTAGGTATTGTAAAGTTTCTGAACTGCACACAGAACCTGAAATTCCTGAGGCAGTTAAGACAATGCCCGGAACTGACCCTTTAGTTGTTTAATAACCTAGAACCCTCTGTAGCTTGGCACGTAGGCATTCAGGGCCCAAACCAATCAGTTTGAATGTATCCCCTCTTTAGGAATGACAAATCACTCCCACCCGACCTGTTCCCGCCAATGGATGTGCTAATCATGTATGAGAGTTGTTGTTCAATTTTCCTGTGCCTCATGATGATTTGTTCTGATGTATGCAAAGCCCCCACCCTCCCCCAAAAGTGTACTTAAGCACTGCTTAACCTCTGCTCTGGGCTCTGGGCTGCTCTCCCTTCTTGAGTGAGCACGGAGCCCCAGCATGCTGGATTGGATCCTCAATTAATCCCCTTTTGCAGATTGCATGAGCCAGTCTCTTGGTGGTCTCTTCCTCCAACGTTCGTGGGACCCTTACAAAATCTATCCCTATCACTAACCCTAAGCCTAAATCTAACCATACTCAGTCCCCTAAAACTAACTGCAACACTAATTATAACCATTTTCCTAACCCTGACCTTAACTCTGAACCTACCGTAATCCTATCCCTAGACATAACCCTGAACCTATCCCTTTCTCTAGCCCTAAACATAGCTCAGAACATAACCCTGATGCTAAACATAACCCTAACCCTAACCCTAGTTCTAACTCATACTCTAACAATAACTCAAGACCTTATCCCAACCATAAGTCTAGCTCTAACATAAGTTCTAACTGTATCGATTACCCTAACCATAACCCCTAACCTAATGCTAACTCTAGGCCTAACCCTATCTCAAAATCTAATACTAACCATAAATCTAACCCTAACATTAACTCTAACTGTATCCATTACCCTAAACATAACCTTTCCCTAATGCTAACCCTAGGTCTAACCCTAAGCCTATTGCTAACCCCAACCCTATCAATTACCCTAAGCCTAACCTGAACCCTAAATCTAACCCTATCATTACCCTAAACCTAACCCTAACACTAATTTGAGAACTAACCCTAAACTCAAACCTAAAACAAACCCTAACCCTGACCCTGACACTAATAATTCTCTTAGCTCTAAACCTGACCGTTACTCTAAATTTAACTCTTACATTAGAGCTAGCCAACAACTAACACTAAAACTGTCCATAACCATAACCCTAGACCTGACATTAGCCGTAGATATAATCCTAGCCCTTAACCGAACACAAACCATAGCTCATATTAGCCATAAAAATAGTCTTGATCATAACCCTAACCTTAAACCTAGGCCTAACTTAAAACCAACCTTACCCCTAATCTTAGACGTAATTGAGCTCTATCCATAACCCTAACCCTAAACCCTAGTCCTAAGACTAAGTCTACCTCTCTCCCTAGTCCTAAAACTAATTCTAACCCTATTCCTTATTGGAACCCTAAACCTAGCCCTAACCCTAGGCCTAAGCCTAGCCATTTTCTTAGCCCTAGCCCTAACCCTAGATCTAACCCTAAATCTAAATTTCACCCTAATGCAAAGCCGAAGCCTAAACCTAACAATATTCCTACCATAACCCTAAAGCTACTCCTAAAAGTAGCCCAAACTCTAGCCTTGGACCTAATATAAAACTGAGCCATAGACCTAACCCTAACCCTTAACCTAAACGAAACCCTGTACCTACACCTAGCCCTAACCCTAGCCCTAATTCGAGTGTTAAGCAGAATCCTAAAACTAACCCTGACCCTGATTCTGATACTGACATGAACCCTAGCTTTAAACATCACCCTAAACATAACCCTAAACATAACACTAGACCTAGCCCTAAGCCTAACCCTAAAACTAGCCCTAATTGTAACCCTAATACGTACATTAGCCATAACTCTAAACCTAGTCCTAACTTAATCCAAAACCTATCCCTAATCTGAGCCCTAACCCGAGCATTAAACCTAACCCTAACCTTAACCCTAAACCTAGCATTAAAAATAACCATAATTTATGTCCTAACCCTAGCCTAACCCTATCCATTACCCTAACCATAATCCTAAACATAATGCTAACCCTAGGCCTAAATCTTACTATATCCCTAATCCTAACTCTATCCATTATCCTAAACCTAACTGGAAAACTAAACCTAACTATATCATTACCTTAATCCTAACCCTATGCTAAAACGAGCCCTGAATTTAAACCTTAACCTATCCCAAATACTAATCACAACCCTGACCCTAATAATACCCTTAGCTCTAAACCTGACCCTAAACCTAAAACTAAACTTACACTAGATGTAGCAATAAGACTAACCCTAAAAGTATCTTTAACTATAAATCTGGACCTGAAATTAGTCCTAGTCCTAATCCTAGCCCTAAACCTAGCTTTAACCCTAACCCAAACCATAACCCAAGCTTTAACTCTAATTCTAACCCTCGCCCTAGCACTAAACCTAACTATAACCCCATCCCTAACCCTAAATCTAACCATAATCCTAAACCTAACCATAACCCTTTCTCTATCCCTAGGCCTAACACTAACACTACTCCTTGTGCTAACCCTAATTTAGTCCTATCCTAACCCTAAACCTAGCCTTAAGACTAACTCAAACTCTTGCCCTAGCCCTAACCCTACTTCTATCCTTAGCCCTAGCCCTAACCCTAGATCTAAACCTAACACTAAATTTAAACATAACAATAATCCTAAAACAAACTCTAACAATAGTCCTAAAAATAATGCTAATCCTAACACTTTCCTTAACCCTAGCCTTAGTCATAACACAAAACCAAGCCATATCCTGAACCCTAACCCTTATCCTAAACCCAACCCTAAACCTAAACCCAGCCCTAACCCTAACTCTAAAAATAACTCTAAATTCCAAGCTCTAAAGATCACCCTAACCTTAAATTAACACTAACACTAGACATAGCCTTAACCCTAACCCTAAAACTAGCCCTAATTTTAACACTAGTTCATACATTAGTCATTTTCCTAACTCTAGCCCTAACCCTAACACAAATCCTACCCCTAATTCTAGCGCCAACCCTAGCTTTAATTCTAATGTTAACCCCAACACTAGCCCTAACCCTAACCCTAAACCTAGCCCTAACCCTAGCTCTAACCCTATCCCTTACCCTAAAGCCAAACCCTAAACTAAATGCTAACCCTAGTCCTAACCCTAATCCTTAGTCTAACTTAAACACTAACAGTATAACTAGTCCTAAACCTAGCCCTCATTCTAGTTCTAACCCTAACCCTGACACGTATTCTCATCCTAACAGTAACCCTAGGTCTAAACCTAACCTTAACCTAAACCAAACCGTAAAACTAGCTCTATCAGTAACCCTATACATATACCTAACCTTAACACTAGATCTGGACCCAAAACTAATCTTAAGTATTTCTATAATTGTAGCCTTAGACCTAAACAAAGTCCTATCTCTAGCCCTAACAATAATCCTTAACCTAAATTGAACACTTATCCTACCCTTAGACCTAACACTAGTCCTAATTCTGGCTCTAACCCTAACCCTGACCCTGTCTTGAAAACTGACACTGACCCTAACATTAACCTATCTCTAAACCTGACCCTAATCCAAAAACTAGTCCTAACACTAGACCTAGCCATATCCCTAACCCTAATACTAGTCCTAAACATAACACTAGCCCTAACCCTAGCTTTAACCCTAATCTTAACACTAACACTAGCCATAACCCTAACCATAGTCCTAAACCTAGCCATAAACCTAATACAAAACCTAGCCATAATCCTAGGCCTAACCTTAGCCGTAAGCATGAACCCAACCCAAATCCTAGTGGTAACACTAACCCTAACATTAACCCTTGTCTTAGACCTAACCCTAGCTCAAAGTCAAACCCTTATCCTAAACAGTACCCTAGCCTTATCCTAAAACCTAAGCCTAATCCTAGCTATAATCCTAACCTTAATCCTATCCCAAAATTCAGTTCTATTCTGGTCAATTACCCTAACCCTAATTATAAAACTATCCCTAACATTAAACCTAACCCTAACCATAAACATAACCCACGACCTAATCATAAACCTAAACCTCACCATAGCCCTAACCCTAGCTGAAACATTAAGCCTTACACTAAACCTAATACTAAGACTAGCCCTAATCCATACCCTAAACCTAATCCTAAGCCTAACCTAAAATCTAACATTATCCATTACCCTAAACCTAACCCAAACTCTAATAAAAACTTTGGCCACAACTCTAACCCTAAACCACACACTAAGCATAAACATAACCCTAGACTAAACATAAAACCTAGACTAAATGCCCTATCCCTAATGCTAGCTCAAACACTAGCCCTTAACCTAACCTAACCATGACCCTAGCAATAAACCTAACACTTACCCTAAACCAAATTCTAGCCCCATTCCTAAACCTAACCCTAATTCAAGACTTAATCCAAACAATAACCTAGCCCTAACCCTAGCTCTAAATCTATCCATTACACTAAACATAAACCTAACCGTAATGCTAACCTTAACCCTATTGCTAAACATAACCCATCCATTACCTTAATCCTTAACTGAAATCTAAACCTAACCCTATCCATTACCCTAACCTTAAACATAAACCTAACACTAATTCAACCTGTAACCTAAACTTTGACCTAAACCAAATGCTAACCCTGACCCTAACCCTAATATTACCCCTAAGTCTAAATATGACACTTACACTAAACATAGCTCTCACACTAGACCTAGCCATAACCTAACCATAATCTTTGACCTGACATTAGTCCTAGCCCTAGCTCTAACCTTTAACCAAACTGAAACCCTATCCCTAAACCTAGCCTTAATCCTAACCCAAACACCAACCATAGCCCTAATCCTTATTCTAATCCTCACACTATCCCTAAAGCTCGCTATAACCACACCCATTCCCCTAAACTTAATACTAACACCAATGCTAATCCTAAACCTAGCCTTGCCCCTAGGCCTAATGCTAACACTAACCCTAGCCCTAATCCTAGCCCTATTTTAGCCATAACCCTAACCCTAACCCTAGACCTAGTGCTAAATCTAAATCTAACTCTCGTCCTGCCATTTCCCTAGTTCTAACCCTATCCCTTACCATAACATTAACTCTAGGCCTAACCCTATCCCTAGATCTGACCCTAATTCTAAATCTAACCCTAACCCTGAGCCTAAACCCCACCTTAACACTAGCCTTAATCTTAACACTAATTCAAAATCTAGCCATAACCCTAGTTCTAGCCCTAAAATAAAACTGAGCCATAACACTAACCCTAAAACCTAACCCATAGAAGTCAAGATGGATTGAAACCTTAAAACACAAATGGTTCCTGACAGCAAACTTTGAACTGAGAAGACCCATACCTGGGGAAAATAGCAATGAGGGTAAAAGATGAACCCTTAGTGATATCAAAGAAATTTGAACAAAATTATCTCTAACCTGAACATTAGTTCTAACTCTACCCCTAACCCTCATCCTAAAACTAAGCCTTTCCTGTTTATAGAGCTGGATTATAAATGTTCCAAACTTGGGGTGTCTAGTAGGGAAAAGTGACACATGAATCCTTCCCAGTAGCAAAAATATCTGATCAAATATTTGGGGGAGGTGATTCAGTAATTGCCTATTTCCCCTGTTTTCTCCTAAAGTGCTCTTGGTTAAATTGTTTTTTCATGGTTCAGCTTAAGGTACTTTCACAAGGAACAAACCAGCACATGCCCACAGCAAAGTGATTGAGTTTGTAAAGTTTTATGCAGTTCAAAACAATACTGTTTGATTTCCGGCTCCATTTCCATTCACATCTATAGGCCATAATGAAGTGAAACCTAAAAATTCAAACTGTTATTCACACTGAATGATTTAACCTTGAAGGCCCAAATATGGGGAGCCTACTAAGGCCAGGTAAAGAATGAATCCTGTATAGTATCAAAGTACTCCAACCAAAAAAAAATCAAAGCTCTTTCAGTACTTGTGTATTCTGCTTGCTCCTAAAGCACTCAGAGATAAAGTTGTTTCTTTCTACTTCAGCTTAGAGATACTTCACAGGAAACAATCCAGAGAATGCTCACTGAGAACTGATTGAGTGTGTGAAGTTTCAAGCGTCTAGCACAAACTCTGTTTGATTTCAAGCTTCATTTCCATTCACCCCAAAGGGCAAAAAAAAAAGAGAAACATGAAAATTGAAACTGTTCTTGAAATAAAATCCTTTTATGTAGGAGGCCCAAACATTTGGAGTATAGTAAAAATAGAAAAACGGTGAATTCTGCACAATATTATAGAAATTCTTACAAAACTAACTCTAACCCTAACACCAGGTATAAACTTAGTCCTAACACTTATTCTAATCCTAACCCTAATCTGTTTTGAGAACCTTTGATCATAGAAGTTTCAAAATTGAGGAGTCTATTGGGGCAAGCTTACAGATAAATTATGGGCAGTTTCAAAGAAATCTGACAAAATAATTGGGGGAGCTATTTCAGTACATGCATATTTCCCTGTTTTCTTCTGAAGTGTTCTCAGATAAGTTTGTATTGCATGTTTCAGCTTATTACTAATTTTACAAGGAACAAACCAGAGTGTGTCCACAGAGAACTTATTGAGTGTGTGAAGTTTTAAGCAGTTAGCACCAACCTTGTTTGATTTGCAGCTCCATGACCATTTACCCATGTAGGTCAAAATTAAGTGAATCCGTAAAATACAAATTGTTCCTGCCAGCAAAGAATTGAACCTAGAAGGCTGAAACCTGGGGAACATAGTAAGGCTTGGTAAAAATGTATCCTGTCCAGTATCAAACAAATTTGAAAAAGACAAACTCTAACCCTAACACTAGACTTAACCCTAACCATAAGCCTAAATCTAACATGTTAAGAGAACCTTTGATCACAGATGTCTCAAAGTTGAGCAGCCTAGTAGGGCAAGCTAACAGATTAATCCTGCCAAATATCAAAGAAATCTGACAAAATGTAGTTTAGTACATGGATATTTTTATTTTGTCTCCAAAAATTATCTTGCATAGAGTTCTTTTTGCATGCTTCATCATTGGGATACTTTAACAAGAAAAAGAAAACAAACAAACAGAGTGTCCTCACAGAGAACTGATTGAGTATGTGAAGTTTCAAGCAGCTTGTAGCAAAAACCCTGTTTGATTTCCAGCTCCATTTCCATTTACTCATATAAGTAAAAATGGAGTGAAACCGTAAAATAAAAACTGAAATGTTAACAGGAAACCAGTTAACCTAGAAGGTCCAAACCTGAGGAACATAGTGAGGTAAGATAAAAGATAAATCCTGCCTAGTATCAAAGAAATTTGAGCAAAACTACTGTAAACCTAACACTAGCTATTAATCCGTCCTTAATCCTAACCCTACAGCTAACAGTAGCCTCTTTAGAGAACTTTTGATCATAGAAGTCCCAAACTAAGGGAACCTAGTGGGAAAAGATAAAACATGAATCCTGCACAGTATCAAAGAAATCTGAGCAAATAATTTGGGGAAGTGTTTCAGTACATGCATATTTCCTTGATTTCTCCAAAATTGCTCTGGGATAAAGTTGCTTTGCATGTTTCCGCTGAGGTCAACATTCACAAAGAACAAACCAGAGAGTTCCCACAGAGGACTGATTGAATGTGTGCAGTTTCAAGCAGCTATCCACAACCCTGTTTGATTTCTTTCTCCTTTTATCTTCACCAAAATCATTCAAAATAAATTAAACCTTAAAATACAAACTGTTTCTGACAGTAAACCTTTAAACTAAGAAGGCCCAAACCATGGAACATTGTGAGGCTTGGTAAAAGATGAATCCTGCCCAGTATCAAAGATACATGACTCTAATCCTAACACTAGCTTTAAACCTAGCCCTTACCCTAACCATAAACCTAACACTAATCTGTTTAGAGAACCTTTTATCATAGAAGTCCCAAATTAAGGGAGCCTAGTGGGGCAAGCTAACAGAGGAATCTTGTGCAGTATCAAATAAATCTCACCAAATAATTTGGGAAGATACTCTAGTACATGTATACTTCTCTACTGTCTCCTACAGTACTTTCAGATAAAGATGTTTTTTGCATGCTTCAGCTTTGGGAAATGTTCACAAGGAAGAAACCAGAGATTGCCCACATAGATTGATTGAGTGTGTGCAGTTTCAAGCATCTAGCACTAACCTTGTTTGATTTTGTTCTCCATTTCCATTTACCTGTAGAGATTAAAATGAAGAAAACCTTAAAATACAAACTGTTCTTTCCTCAGCAAATCATTGAAAGGAGAAGGCCCAAATCTGGGGAAAATAGTAAGGCTAGGTAAAAGATGAATTGTGCCAAGTATCAAATAAATTTGACCAAACTCACTCTAACTCTAACACTAGATATAACCCAACCTTAACCTAATTCTAACCTATTTAGAGTGCCCATGATCATAGAAGTCCCAAATTTGTGGAGCCTAGTGACACAACATAACTGATCAATCTTGTACAGTATTAAAGAAATTTGATGAAAAATTGGGGGAGGTATTTCAGTATATTCACATTTCCCTGTTTTTTCTTAAAGTTCTCTTGGATAAATTGTTTTTTTCATGCTCCAGCTTAAGGTATTTTCACAAAGAAAAAACAAAAGTGCCCACAGAGAGCTGATTGAGTGTGTGAAGGTCCATGCAGCTACCACCAACCCTGTTTTATTTCCATCTCCATTGCCATTCACACCTATAAGCCACAATGAAGTGAAACTTAAAAATATAAAATGTTCCTGAAACTGAAACATTGAACCTTGAAGGCACAAATTTGGGGAGTCTTTTAAGGCTAGGCCAAGGATGAATCCTGTACAGTATCAAAGTAATCCAACCAAAAAAATTGAAGCTCTTTCACTACATGGCTATTCTGCTCGCTCCTAAAACACTCAGAGATAAAATTGTTTCTTTCTACTTCATCATAGGGCTACTTCCACAGGAAACATCAGATTATGCTCACTGAAAATTGATGGGGTGTGTGAAGTTTCAAGAAGCTAGCAATAACAGTGTTTGATTTCCAGCTTCATTTCCATTCACCCCTATAGGGAAAAAAAGAGAAACATGAAAATTGAAACTGTTACTCAAAGCAAACTTTTTGGATTTGGAAGCCTGAACATTTGGATTATAGTCAAAACAGGAAAAAGATGAATCCTGCACAGTATCATAGAAATTTGAAAACAAAACTAACTCTAACCATAACACTAGGTGTAATCGTAGTCCTAACACTAACCCTAACAATATCCTTAGTCTTCTTAGAGTCCTTTGATCCTAAAAGTCCCACACCATGGATCCAAGTGGGGCAGGCTAACAGATGAATTTTTCACAGTATCAAAGAAATCTGACCAAATAATTGGGGGGAGGTAGTTTAGGGTATGCATATTTCCCTGTTTACTCCTAAAGTGCTCACACATAAAGTTTCTTTGAATGTTCAGCTTAGGGTTAATTTTACAAGGAATAAATGAGAGAATGCCCAAAGAAAACTGATTGAGTGTGTGAGGTTTGAAGTAGCTAGTACTAACCCTGTTGGATTTCTAGCTCCATTTCCATTCATGTGCATAGATCAAAATGAAATGGAAACATAAAATACAAACTGTACAGGAGAGCAAACACTTGACCCAAGAGGCCCAAACCAGAGAATATACTAAGGCTAGGTAAAAGTTGAATCCTGCACAGTATCAAAGAAATTTGAACACAACTAAATCTAACAAAACACTAGTTGTAACCCTACCCCTAAACTAATACTAAAACTAACCTAACCTGTTTAGAGAACCATTGATCATAATAGTCCCCAAATAAATGAGCCTAGTGGGGACAGCTAACGGATGAATCCTGTGCAGTATTAAAGAAATCTGAAAAATAATTGGGGGAGGTATTACAGTAGTGCATTTTCCCCTGTTTTTTCCTAATGTGCTCTTAGATAAATTATTTTTTATGCTTCAGTTTAAGGTACTTTCACAAAGAACAACCAGAGAGTGCCCACAGAGAGCTGATTGAGTGTGTGAAGTTTCAATCAGCTAGTACTAACTCTGTTTGATTTTCAGCTCAATTTTCATTCACATCTATAAGCCATAATACAGTGAAACCTACAAATCCAAATTCTTCCTGACAGTGAACTGGCAAACCTTGAAAACCCAAACATGGGGATCCTCCTAAGGCTAGAGAAAAGATGAATCCTGTACAGTATCAAAGTAATCCAAGCAAAAAAAAAAAAATAAGCTTGCTCCTAAAGTGATCACATGAAGCTGATTCTTTCTAATTCAGCTTTAGGATACTTACACAAGAAACAAATGAAATAATGTGCACTGAGAACTTATTGAGTGTGTGAAGTTTCAAGAAGCTAGCACAAACCATGATTGAGTCCAGCTCCATTTATATTGACCATTATAGGGCAAAGTGAAGTGAAACATGAAAAATAAATTGCTCTTGAGAGCAAACCCTTTTACGTAGGAGGTCCAAATATGGGGAGTACACTAAGATAGGAAAACCATAAATACTGCCCAGTATCAAAAAAGTTGAGAAAAAAACTAACTCCAACCCTAAAACTAGTTCTAACATTTGCCCTAACTCTAACCATGACCCTAAGCCTAACCTGTTAAGAGAACAGGGAGACTATTGGGGCAAGCTTACAGATCAAAAAATCTGACCAAATAATTGAAGGAGGTATTTCAGTACATGAATTTGCCCTGTTTTATCCTAAAGTGCTCTTGGATCAATTTGTTTTTGCAAATCAGCTTATGGCTATATTGACAAGGAAGAAATCAGAGATTGCTCACAGAAAACTGATTGAGTATGTGAAGTTTTAACCATCTAGCAGCAACCCTCTGATTTCCAGCTCCATTTGCATTTACCCATATAGGTCAAAATGAAGTGAGACATTAAAAACTAACTATTCCTGACAGCGAACAATTGAACCAAGAAGGCCCAAAATGGAGCACATAATAAGGCTAGGTAAAAGATAAGTCCTTCCGAGTATCAAAGAAATTTGAACAAAACAAACTTTAACTGTAACACTAGCTCTAAATCTAGCCCTAACCCTAAGCTAACACTAACTCTTACCTGTGTAGAGAAACATTGATCCTAGAAGTTCCAACCTTGGAGAGCCTAGTGGAGCAAGCTAAAAAATGAAGAATGAACAGTATCAAAAAAAATCTGATCAAATTGTTGGGAGACTTATTTCAGTACATACATGTTTCTCTGTTTTCTCCTTAAGGGCTCTCGGATACAGTTTCTTTAGCAAGCTTCATATTTGGCCTGCCTTCAAAAGAAAGAAATCAGAGAGTGCCCACTGAGAACTGATTGTGTGAAGTTTCAAGCACCTCCTGCCAACCCTGTTTGATTTCTAGCTCATTTTACATTCACATCAAGAAGCCATAAAGAAGGGAATCCTTAAAATACACACTGTTCCTGACAGCGAACAATTGGATCGAGAAGGTCCAAATCTGTGGAGCATAGTAAAGAAACTGAAAGATTAATCCTGCCCAGTATCATAGAAATTTGAAGAAAACTAGGGCCACATAGGTGCTCTCACTACAGATGGAAGGCTCAGCTGTGCGGTTGCTCTGGTCGCAGACAGAAGCAGGTGCTCTCAGCGCAGATGGAAGGCCACATAGAACACAGAGGCTTTGCTTGCGAGTCACCAGGCCAAGCTCTGGACACAGCACTAGGTCACTCCAGAACCAGCCACCTCATCAAACATTATACACGGGTAATAGATAGAGTCCATCTTGCAAAACCTTACTCAGCATCTATCAGTGGGCATGGGTACCAGCTCGGTTCTTCAGCTGATCACGTACCCGTTTCCAACTCCCCTTCCTCAAGCTGTGAAAACCCAAGATTTTTTTTCTCACAAGCTTTTGGGGGCATTGCTATCAATGTGTAACAGCAACTGTTCAGGCACCTGGTTTCCAATTCAGAGATAAATGTAGGGAGGCTCCAAGTAGAAGCTCAAGCCCTCTCAACCTGGCTACCTCCACCACCCTAAGCACAGAGACTCAAGCTAGGAATAGACAACTCCACCTACTAAAAGAAAATAAGAGAGATTGGAGACACTTGTTTTTAAGAGAGAGAGAGGAAAGAGAGAGAGAGAGAGAGAGAGAGAGAGAGAGAGAGAGAGAGAGAGAGAGTTTTTTTTAATATTTATTTTTCTTGCTTTCTTATCCATTCTCCTCTACTCTTCCCCCTCTGGTCCTCACAACCTCAACATATGTGAAACCAAGAACTTTGCATTAAATTGGACTTTAAGAACTGAATCACCAGAATAGTATAATATAGAGGAATTGCATGGGCCCCACCTCATCACTCCTTTTTTTTTTCTCTCTTATTTTCTTTCTCCCTGTCTTTCTTTATTACCTTGTAATTTTTTCTTGTTTTTTTCTTTCTCCCTCTATCCCACATTCAGCCTCCCTAATTTTACTATGTATACATAGGGTAATTTTATGAATACAGATAAGGAGTATGAATTTATAGATTCTTCCATGAATTCTCCCTGTCTATTCATTAGAGTTCTCCTCCAAATTTGCTAAATTAGATAAATCCCATACACTCATTCCTTTCCCCCTTAACAAAGCATCCTACCACTCACCCTCAGTTCTCTATAAACGATCAGAAATGATATGCCTTTTAAGAAACTAATGACTATATTCTAAATAATAATTGAAGCCAAGATCTGTAGACATAGAGTCTAAATATAAATGTATTTGTAATGGTTTGGCTAGGGCTAAGGATAGGGCAAGGGTTAGGATTAGGGTTAGGGTTAGGTTTATGGTTATTGTAATGGATAGGGTTAGAACTAGTGATAGGGCAAGTGTGAGAGTTAGACATAGTCTTAGGGTTAGCGTTAGGGTAAATATTAGGGTTAGGAATAGTGCTAAGTTAGGGCTAGTGTTAGTGTTAGGTTTAGGCCTAGGGTTAGGGTTAGGGTTAGAGTTAGGGTTATGTTAGAGTAAATGATTGGGTTATAGCTAGGTTGAGGGCTATGGCAAGTGTTAGTATTAGGGTTAGGGCTAGGGTTAGGGTTAGGGTCATGATTAAAGCTAGATTTAGGGCTAAGATTAGGACTAATATTTGTGTTGGGGTTAGCTCTAGTATTAAGGCTAGGGCTAATGTCAGGTCTAGGGTTACAGTTAGGGATAGAATTAGTGTTAGGTTTATGACTTAGTCCAGTGTAGGTGTTAGGTTTATACTGAGGGTCAGTTTAAGAGCCAGGGTTATTATTAGGGTTGGTATCAAGGTGAGATTTGGGTTAGGTTAGGGTTTAGATTTAGGGCTTGAATTATCATTAGGTTTAGGGTTAAGTTTATGAAAGTGTTAGGTTTAGCGTTTAGGTGTGGTTTAGTGTAATGGATAGGGTTAGGGTTAAGACTAGGGTTAGCATAAGGGTTGGGCTATCATTAGGATTAGCCGTAAGATTAGGGATAGGGTTATGTATAGTATTAGGGCTTTTGTTTGGGTTAAGGTTAGGTTAATATTCAGGGCTAAAGCTAGGTTTAGGGGCTGGGGATGTGGCTCGGGCAGTAAAATGCTCACCTGGCATGCACAGGGCACTGGGATCGATCCTTAGCACCACATACCAACAAAATAAAGATGTTGTGTCCACCGAAAACTAAAAAAAAATAAATATTAAAAAAAGCAAGGATTAGGACTTGGATTAAGGCTAAGTTTTGGGTTCGGTTGGGGCGAGGGTTAAGGCTGCGACTAATGTATGAAGTAGTGTTATAATTAGCGTTGCTGATAGGGTCAGGGTTATAGCTAGGTCTAGTGTTAGGTTTAAGTTTACGATTACAATGATGTTTAGAGCTAGGTTTAATATTAGGATCAGAATCAGGGTCCAGATTAGTTTTCAGGTTAGGGTTAGTACTAGAATTATTGATAGGATTAGGGCTAGGTGTAGGGTTAGGTTTTGGTTTAGGTTAAGGGTTAGGGTTAGGATTATGATTCGGTTTTGTTTTAGGGCTAGGGGTAGAGTTAGGGCTAGTTTTAGGACTAGGGTTAGAAATAGGGCTAGTGTTACTGTGAGGTTTAGGCTTAGGTTTAGGGTTATATTTAGAGTTAGGTTTAGATCTAGGCTTTGAGCTAGGGCTAAGGATAGGGCTAGGATTAGGGCTAAGTTTAGGGCTATGTTTAGGGTGATGGTAAGGGATAGGGTTAGAACTAGGTAGGGGGCTAGGGTGAGAGTTTGAGTTAGTCTTAGGCTAGTGTTAGGTTTAGGGTTAGGTGTAGGGCTAAATTAGGGCTGGGATTTTGGCTAGGGTTAGTGTTAGTGTTAGGCCTATTTTTAGGGCTAGGGTTAGTGTTAGTGTTAGGGTTGTGGTTAGGTTTTGGTTAAGGAATAGGATTATAGCTACTTTTAGGCAAGGGTGAAGATTAGCATTAGGGTTAGGGTTGGGGTTAGGTTGATTACTAAGGTGAGGGTTATGGCTAGGATGTGAGGTAAGGTTTGTGTTAGGGTTGGGACTAGGATTAGAGCTAGGGCTAATGTCACTTCTAGGGTAAGAGTTAGAGAGAGTTTTAGGGTTAGGTTTATAGCTAGGTCTATTTTAAGGGTTAGGTTTCCTGTTAGGGTCAAGATTAGAGCTATGAGTATTATGAGGGTCAGGGTAATTGTTTTTATTAGGTTAAGGATCGAGTTTTCATTACAGTTAGGGAAAGGTTAATGATAGTTTTAGGTTTAAAGTTCAGGTTAGGTGTAGGGTAATGGATACGGTTAAGTTTAGGGATAAGATTATGGTTCAGCCTAGGGTTAGTGGAAGTGTTAGGGCTATCATTAGGGTAATTAATAGGGTTTCTAGCTAGTGATAGGGCTAGTGTTATGCACATAATTAGGTCTAAGGTTAGGCTTAGGTTTAGGGTTAGGAGTAAGTTTAGAGTTAAGGTTACTTTAGCATTAAAGCTGGGGTAGGGCTTGGGTTAGGGCTAGGTTTTGCGATGGGTTAGGGCTACGTCAAATGTAAGAACTTGTTATAATTAGGGCTAGTTTTATGGTTAATATTAGAGCTAAGTATAGTTTTAGGGTTAGGTTTAGGGCTAGTGTTATGTTTAGAGCTAGGGTTAGTGTTAGTGTCATGGTCAGTGTTGAGTTTAGGGTAATTGTTAATGTGAAAGCAAAAATTAGGACTAGGGTTAAGTCTAGGAGAATGGTTAGTATTTAGCTTTAGGCTAAGGGTTATTGTTTGGGCTAGGGCTAGGGTTTTTTTTTTTTTTTTTTTTTTTTTTTAGGTCTAGGGCTATTGTTATACCTAGATTAGTTTTAGGTTTAGGTGTAGGTTTATTGTTAATGTTAGTTTTAGGTATAAGGTTACCACTAGGGCTAATGTTAGGGTTCAGTTTAGGGTTATGTTCAGGTTTAGACCTATGATTACTATCAGGGTCAAAATAAGGGTCAAGGTTAGGGTTAGGGTTTGGGTTATCATTAGAGCTAGAATGAGGACTAGGGTTAGGACTAGTAATAGGGTTAGAGCTAGAATGAGGACTAGGGTTAGGAATAGTAATAGTGTTAGGGTTTGAGTTAATGTTAAGTATCAGTGTTCTGATTAAAATTATCATTAGTTTTAGGGTTTGGCATAAGGTAAGGGATAGGGATAGAGCTAGATTCAGGTCTAGGGTTAGAGCTAGGGTTAGATTAAAACTAGGTTGAGGGCTCAGATTAGGGCTAGTTTTATGTTTGTGTTATGTCTAGGGTAAGGACAATGGCTAATGTAAGAACTAGTGATTTTAGGGTTACATTTAGGGTTATGTTAGGGGTTAAACCTCTAGTGTTAGAATTAGGTTTAAGATTAGGGTGAAATTTAGAGTTAGTGTTAGGTTAATAGTCAGGGTATGGTTTAATTTAGGGTTAGAGTTTGGACTCGAATTAAGGCTAGGGTTTCTGTAAGGGTTCAGTTTAAGGTTAGGGTGCTGTTTAGAGCTAGGGTGAGTGTTATGATATGAGTCAGAGTCAGAGTTAATATTAAGGATAAGGTTAGGACTCGAATTAGGTCTAGTGTTAGGTCTAGGTGTACTGTTAGGGTTTGGTTTAAGTTACGGTTTAGAGTTAGGGCTATTTCTCGGTTTTGTTTTACTGCTAGTGTTAGGGTTAGGGCTAGTTTTAAGATTAGCATTAGAACTAAGGCTAGTGTTAATGTTTGGCTTAGGCTTAGGGTTAGGTTTAGATTTATCATTAGGGTTCTATCTAGGTTTAAGACTAGAAATAAGGAATAGGCAATGGTTATGGCTAGGGTTAGAGCTAGAGATAAGGCTAGGGTTAGGATTATGGTAATGGATAGGGTAAGAATTTAAAATAGGGGTAGTCTTATGCCTAGGGTTAGGGTTAGAAATAGGAATAGGCTTAAATTAGGGCTAGGATTATGGCTGGGGTTACTGTTCACCTTTGGCCTAGTGTTAGGATTAGGGTTAAAGTTAGGGTTAGGTTTAGGGTAAGGAATGGTGTTATAGCTATGTTTAAAGATAGGGGGTGGTTAGAATTAGAGTTAGGGCTATGGTTCAGGTTAGGATTATGATTAAGGCTAGGTTTAGGGCTACAATGAAGGCTACAGTTTGTTTTAGGGTTAGGGCTAGGATTAGAGCTAGGGCTAATATCAGATCTAGGGTTATGGAAAAAGATAGTTTTAGGGTTAGGTTTATGGCTACTTGTATTGTAAGTTTTAGGATTAGGGTCAGGTTTAGATATAGGGGTACTATTTGGGTCAAGGTTTGGGTTAGAAGTTTAGGATAGGTTAAGGTTTAAATTTAGGGCTTGAATTAATGTTATGGTTAGTGTTAGTGTAATGATAGGGTGAGGTTTAGTGTTTAGGTTTGGTTTAGGGTAAATCAAAGGTTTAGGATAAGGGATATTTTTAGGTTGAAGCCAAGGTTTATGGTTACACCGATGGATAGGTTTAGAGCTAGGGTTAGGGCTATGGTTATGTTTTTGTTTAGGGCTAGGTTTTGTTGAGGGTTAGGGTTACAGTTAAAACTCAGGTTAGGGCTCAGATTAGGGCCATGTTTTGGGTTAAGTTAGTGATAGGGTTAGGGGTAAGGCTAATGTAAGTACTAGGGTTACAATTATGGCTAAATTTAGGCTTAGGGTTAGTGGTAGGTCTAGTGTTAGGTTTAGGGTTAGGGATAAGTTGATGTTTAGACTAGGGTTAATATTATGGTCAGAGTTATGGTTAGTGTTAATTCTAGTTTTCTGCTTAACACTAGAAATAGAAGTAAGTTTGGTGTTCGGGTTAGAGTTTGGTTTATGTTAAGGGTTATTGTTAGAGCTATGGCTTGGTTTTGTTTTAGGGCTAGGGCTAGGATTAGGGTTACTTTTAGAATTAGCTTAAGGGTTAGGGTAGTATTAGGTTTAGGTTTAGGCTTAGGGTTAAAGTTAGATTTAAAGTTAGGGTTAGGGTTAGGGTTAGGGTTAAATTTAGAATTAAAATTAGATAAAAGTTAGGGATAGGGCTAATGATAGGGTTAGGGTTAGATCTAGGTTTATTGATAGGATTAGGGTTCCTCTAAGGGATAGGGTTAGAACTAGGGTAGGGGCTAGTGTGAGAGTTAGAGTTAGGGTAATGGATATGATTATATGTAGATTTAGGGCTATGTTTAATGTTAGATTGAGGTTTAGGCTAGAGTTAGGGCTATGGTTATGTTTAGGGCCAGAGTTAGGGCTAGGGTTTGTAATAGGGCTAAATCAGGGTTAAGATTTGGGCTAGGGTTAGTTTTCCAGTTAGGCCTAAGGTTAGGTTTGGGGTTAGATTAAGGATAGGTTTAGGGCTAGGATAAGGGCTGGGGTTTATGTTTGGTTTAGGGATATGATTAGGGCTATGGCTAATGTCAGGTCTAGGCTCAAGGTTATGGAAAATTTTAGGATTATATTATGTCTAGGTCTAGTGTAAGGGTTAGGTTTAGTGTAAGGGTCAGCTTTAGAGCTAGGAGATTTATTAGGGTCATGGTCAGTGTTAGAGTTTGGTTGAGGTTATGGTTTGGGTTTAGGGCTTGAATTAGCATTAGAGTGTTGGTTAGAGAAATGTTAGGGTTTTGTTTAGAGTTTACATTATGTTTAGGGTAATTGATAGGGTTAGGGTTAGCTGTAGGGTTAAGGTTAGGCCTAGGGTTTGCATTAGGGTAAGGGTTATGTTTTGTATAATGGTTAGGGTTAGAGCTAAATTTAGGACTAGGTTTTTGGTTAGGAATAGGCCTTGAATTAGGGTTAGGGTTAGGGTTAAGACAAGGGTTAGACTTAGGGTTATGTTTAGTGTAAGGTATAGGTTTTGAGCTAGGGTTATGGCTAGGGTGATCCTTAGGTTTAGGGTTACTTCTAGGGATAAGATTACAGTTGTGATAGGGTTAGGGTTAGAATTAGGGCTAGGGACATCATTAGGGTAGGGGTAGGGGTAGGGTAATGGATAAAATTAGATGTAGATTTAAGGATATGTTTAACATTAAATTGAGGTTTAGGCTTAGAGTTAAGGCTATAGTTATGTTTAAGTTTATAGTAAGGGTTAGAGTTTGAGCTAGGGTTAGGGTCCACTGCAAGTGAAAGGTGTAAGGTTAGGTTTATGATTAGTTTTCCAGTTAGGTTTAAATTTAGTGTTATGCCTAGGATTATCAATAAGTTTGGTGTTATCTTTAGAGTAATGGGTAGGATATGAGCTAGGTTTAGGGCTAGGGTTAGAGTTAGATTGAGAGATAGGCATAGGTTTATGTTTAGGGTAATCTTTAGGCTTTTAGCTAGGGTTAGGACTAAGGCGAGTGTTAGATTAGGGTTAGGGCTAGGGTTAGGTTTGGTGTTATGCTTAAGGCTTGGCTTAGGCCTAAAATTAGCTCTAGGTTTTGTGTTGGATTTAGGCTTAGGGTTAGGGCTATGGGTATAGTAAGAGCTAGGGTGATGGTTAGGGCTAGTTGTAGGGTTAGTGTTATGGCTAGGTCTAGTGTTAGGTTTAGATTTTCGGGTAGGGTCAGATTTAGAGACAGGTTTACTCTAAAGGCAGAGCCAATGTTTGGGTGAGACTTAGAAATAGGGTTACATCCAGAATTAGGACTAGGTTTAGGTTTAGGGGTAGAGTTAGTGTTTGAGTTAGGTTAAGGATTATTGTTAGGGCTAGGGCTAGGTTTTTGTTTATGTCTAGGTCTAGAGTTAAGGCTAGAATTAGAATTTGGTTTAGGTCTAGGGCTAGTGTTAGGGTTTGGTCTAGTGCTAGGGTCAGTTTTAAACCTAGGGTTAGTTTTAGGGTCAGAAAAAGGGTCAGGGATAGTGTTAGGGTTTGGGATATGATTAGAGCTAAAATGAGGGTTAGGGTTAGGATTATTAATAGGTTGCAGTTTTGGTTAGCCTAAAGATTAGGGATAGATCTAGGGTTACCCTTAGGTTTAGGATTTTGCTTAAGGTACGGGATTAATTTAGAGTTAGGGTTCAGACAATGCTTAGGGTTAGAGTTAGGGTTAAGGCTAAGTTTAGAGCTCAAATTAGGACTAGTTTTTGTTTTAGGGTTAGGGCTAGGGTTAGGGTAACAGCTAATTATAAACTCAGGGTACATTTAGGGTTAGTTTCAGGATTAGGGGTAGAGGTAGGTTTAGTGCTAAGTTTAGGTTTAAGGTTAGGGTGATATTTAGAGCTAGGTTTAATGTTAGGATAGGAGTCAGGGTCAGTGTTAGTTTTAGGGTTAGGGTTAGAATTCATTATAGGGTTAGATTTACTGTTAGGGTTTGGTTTAAGTTAGGGTTGTGTTAGAGCTAGATGAGCGTAGGATATTAGTGAGGGTCAGGGCTAGTTTTAAGGTTAGTGTTAAGACTCAAGTTATGGATAGGATTAGGTCTAAGTGTAGTATTAGGATTTGTTTTAAGTTAATGTTTAGGGTTTGGGCTATTGCTTGGTTTTGTTTTAGTCCTAGGGATAGGGTTAGGGCTAGTTTTATGATTAGCATTAGTGTTATGGCTAGTGTTAGTGTTAGGCTTAGGCTTAGAATTAGGGTTAAATTTGGAGTTAGGGTTAAACTTGGAGTTAGGGTTAGATATAGGGTTAGGGCTAGGACTAAGGATAGGTCAAGGGTTAGGGCTAGGGTTAGGGTTATGGTAAGGGAAAAGGTTAGAACTAGAGATAGGGCTAAGGCGAGAGTTAGAGTTAGCCTTAGGGCTAAGGTTAGGGTTAGGGTTAGAAATAGGGCTAAATTATGGCTAGGATTAGGGCTAGGTTTAGTGTTTGGCTTAAGCTTAAGTTTAGGAATAGAATTAGGGTTAAGTTTAGGGTAAAAGATGGTGCTATAGCTAGGATTAGAGGTTGGCTAAGGGTTTAACTTAGGGTTAGGGCTACGGCTAGGGTTAGGGTTAAGGTTATGATTAAGGCTAGGTTTATGGCTAGGATTAGGGCTAGTGTTTGTTTTAGTTTTAGTGCTAGCATTAGGGCTAAGGGAATTTTCATGTCCAGAATTATTGTTAAAGGTGTTTTTAGGTTTAGGATTATGGCTATGTCTAGTGTGAGGTTTAGGTTTATGGTTAGGATCAGGTTTCGAGCTAGGGTTTTTATTAGGGTCAAGGTCTGGTTTATGGTTTGGGATAGGTTAAGGTTTAAAATTAGGGCTCAAATTAGTGATAGGCTTAGGGTTACAGTAATGAAAGGATTATATTTAGGGTTCAGTTTAGTTTTGAAGTAATGGATAGGGCTAGGATTTGGGATAGGGTTAGGTTTAGGCCTAGGGTTAGCGTTAGGGTTAGGGTTAAAGCTAGGTTTAGGGCTCATATTAGGGCTAGGTTTTGGATTAAGTTAGGACTAGGGCTAGGGTTACAGCTAATGTTAGTACTAGGGTTATGATTAGGGCTAGTTTTAGGGTTTTAAGGCTGTGTTTAGTGTCAGGTTTAGGTTTAGGGTAAGGTAATGTTTAGAGTTAGTTTTAGTGTAATGTTAAGAGTCATTGTCAGGTTTAGTTTTATGGTTTGGCTTTAAATTAGATTTAGAACTCGGGTTAGCCCTAGGTGTACGGTTATGGCTTTGTTTAGTTTAAAGATTAGGATTACAGCTATGGGCCGGTTTGGTTTAGGGCTAAATTTAGGGTTAGGGCAAGTTTTAGGATTAGTGTTAAATTTTGGGATAGTGTTAGTATTAGTCTAAGGCTACGGGTTAGGGTTAGAAT
Source organism: Urocitellus parryii (assembly GCF_045843805.1). Taxonomy (NCBI): domain Eukaryota; kingdom Metazoa; phylum Chordata; class Mammalia; order Rodentia; family Sciuridae; genus Urocitellus; species Urocitellus parryii. The sequence continues at coordinate 123,558,821 of NC_135534.1, forward strand.
TAGAGTTATGTTTTTGGATCTATGTTTAATGCTAGGGATAACGATAGGGCAAAGGTTAGGACTAAGGTTTTGGCTATGGTTAGGGTTATGGTAAGGGATAGGGCTAGAAGAGTGATAGGGCTAGTGTGAGAGCTAGAGTTAGTCTTAGGGCTAGTGTTAGGACTAGGGTTAGGGATAGGGCTAAATTATAGCTAGAGTTAGTGTTAGAGCTAGGGTTAGGGATAGTTTTACAATTAGTATTAGGGTGAGGGCTAGTCTTAGAAATAGCATTAGGGTTACAGTTAATTTTAGGGTTAGGCTTTGGCATAGAGTTAGGGTTAGATTTAGAGTTAGGTTTCGATCTAGGGTTAGTGCTAGGGGTAAGGATAGGGCAAGGGTGACAACTAGGGTAGGGTTAGAGTTAGGGTTCCATTTAGGGTAACAGATGTTGTTATTGCTAGGTTTAGGGCTAGGACAATATTAATATTAGGGTTAGGGTTTGGGTTAGGGTTATGATTAAGGCTAGGTTTACGACTGGGATGAGAGCTAGGATTTGTGTTAGGGTTAGGGATAGTATTAGAGCTGGGGCTAATGTCAGGTCTAGAGTTTCATTTAGGAATAAATTTAGTGTTTGGTTTATGGCTTATCCCAGTGTAAGAATTAGATTTAGGTTTATTTTTAAGTCAGGGTAAGTGTTAGAGTTTGGGCTAGGTTAGGGTTTAGGTTTAGGGTAATGACAGGGTTAGGTTTAGGATTTAGGTTTGGCTTAGTGTAATGAATAGGGTTAGGGTAGGTCTAGGGTTAGCATAAGGGTTAGGGTTATCATTAGGGTAATGGATAGGGTTAGACCTAAGGTTAGGGCTAGGGTTATGTATAGGATGAGGACTAGTGTTTAGTTTAGGGTTTCTTTTATGTTTAGGGTTAATACTAGATTTAGGATACGGATTAAGGCTAGGTTTTGTGTTAGTTTAGGGCTAGGGTTAAGGCTATGGATAATATATGAAGTAAGGTTATGATTAGTGCTAATTATAGGATTAAGTTTTGGGCTAGGTCTAGTGTTTGGGTTAGGTTTATGGTTAAGATGATGTTTAGAGTGTTAATGGTGGGGTCAGAGTCATGGTCAGGGTTAGTTTTCCTGTTAGGATTAGGACTAGAATTAGTGATAGGGTTAGGGCTAGGTGTAGGGTTAGGGTTTGGTTTAGGTTAAAGGTTAGGGTTAGGGCTATGACTAAGTTTTCTTTTAGAGTTGGGGTAGTGTTAAGGCTAGTTTTAAGATTAGCATTTGGATTAGGGCTAGTGTTAGTATGAGCTTTAGGCTTAAAGTTAGGTTTAGATTTAGAATTAGGTATAGATCTAGGGTTTGAGCTAGGGCTAAGGATAGGGCTAGGGTTAGCATTGTGGATTAGGGTTATGGTAAAGTATAGGGTTGGTATTAGGTATAGGGATTGGGTGAGAGTTAGAGTTATTCTGTGAGCTATGATAAGGGTGAGAGTTATAGTTAGTCTTTGGGGTAGTGTTAGTGTTTGCTCTAATGTTTAGAGCAAAGTTTAGAGTGAGGTTATGAGTTAGAGTTTGGTTTAGATTTAGAGATAGAGCTAAATTGGGGCTGGGATTAGGGCTAGGGTTAGTGTTTGGGTTAGGTCTAGGGTTATTGTCAGTGTTAGGGTTAAGGTTAGGTTTAGGTTTAGGGTAAGGGATGGGATTATAGCTAATTTTAGGACTAGGGTGAGGGTTAGGGTTAGGATTAGGGTTAGGGATTTTATTAAGGTGAGGTTTATGGATAGGATGTGAGTTAAGGTTTTTCTTAGGGTTATGGATAGGATTAAAGTTAGGAGTAATGTAAGGTATAGGGTATGGTTAGGGATAGTTTTAGGTTTTTTTTTTGGCTAGGTCTATTGTAAAGGTTAGTTTTATTGTTATGATCAGCTTTAGACTAGGGGTATTTTAGGGTCAGGGTCTGGTTTGGGTTTGTTTAGGTAATGTTTAGGGTTAGTGATTGAATTAGCTTTAGGCTTAAGGATAGGGCATTGATAGGGTTAGGTTTACGGTTCAGATTTGGTGTAGGTTAATGAATAAGATTAAGGTTAGAGATAGGATTGGAGTTTCACCCAATATTAGCATATGGTTAGGGTTACCTTTATGGTGATGTATAGTGTTAGAGCTAGGAATATGGCTAGGGTTATGGTTAGGATTAGGCTTATGGTTAGGCTTAGGGTTAGAGTTAGGGCTAAGGTTATGATTAGGGTTAGCTTTAGGGTTAAAGCTAGGGGTCACTTGGGTTAGGGATAGGTTTTTGGATAGGTTAGGGCTATGGCTTATGTAAAACCAGTATTAAGATTAGGGCTAGTTTTAAGGTTAATGTTAGGGATAAGTGTAGTTTTAGGGTTAGTTTTAGGGTTAGGGTGATTTTTTAGAGCTAGGGTTAGTGTTAGTGTCATGGTCAGTGTTCTGGTTAGGGTTATGTTTAGGATTAAACCAAGAATTAGGACTAGGTTTAAGTCTAGGGGTAGGGTTTGTGTTTGTGTTAGGTAAAGGTTAATTGTTAAGGCTAGGTATAGGTTTTTCTTTAGGTCTAGGACTAGAGTTATGGCTATATTTAGGATTACATTTAGGTCTAGGGCTAGTGTTAGGGTTAGATTTAGGTATAAGTTTACCGGTGGGGCTAACATTAGTGTAAGTTTTGGGTTAGGTTTAGGTTTAAACCTACAATTAGTGTTAGGGTCAGAATAAGTGTCAAGGTTAGGGTTAGGGTTTGGGTTATGGTTAAAGCTAGAATGAGAGCTAGGGTTAGGACTAGTAATAGGGTTAGGGTATGGGTTATTCTAAGGATTAGGATTGGGACTAGGGTTAGCATTATGATGAGGGTTTTGCTTAGGGTAAGAGATGGGGTTAAACCTGGGGTTAGAGCTAGGGTTAGGGTTAAATAATGATTCATTTTAGGGTTAAAGCTCGGGTTAGGGCTCGGATGAGAGCTAGTTTTGTATTATGATTAGGGCTAGTGCTAGGGTTATGTCTAGTGTAGGAATTAGGGTTACATTTAGAGTTAGTTTTAGGGTTAGGTTAAGGGCTAGGTCTAGTGTGAGGGTTAGGTTTAATGTTAGGGTAATGTTTTGAGCTAGGGTTAGTGTTAGGTTATGAGTCAGGGTCATGGGTAGGTTCAGGGTTAGGGTTAAGACTCAAATTAGGGTAGGGTTAGGGCTAGGTGTAGGCTTAGGGTTTGGTTTATATTAAGGGTTAGGATTAGGGGTATGGCTCTGTTTTGTTGAAGGCTAGGGCTAAGGTTACGATTAATTTTAGGATTAGCATTAGGGTTAGGGCTTGTTTCAGATTTAGGCTTAGGCCTCAGGTGAGGGTTAGATTTAAAATTAGGTTTCAATAAAGGGTTATTGCTAGGGAAAATAATAAGGCAAAGGTTATGACTAGCCTTAGGGCTCGGGTTAAGTTTACAGTAAGGTTTATGGTGAGAACTAGAAATAGATCTGGCATGGGAGTTATAGTTAGTCTTAAGTCTAGTATTAGGTTTAGAAATAGTGCTAAATTAGGGCTAGGATTTGGGTAGATTTAGGGTTAGTGTTAGGGTTAGGGCTAGAGTTAGTTTTAGTTTTAGGGCTAGGGCTAGGGTTAGAATTAGGATAGGAGTTAGGGTCCAAACTAGAGTTAGAGCTATGGCGAGTGTTAGGTTTTGTGTTAAGTCTAGGGATCGAGTTATGATTATAGTTATGGTTAGGTTTAGTGTTAGGGATAGGGTTTTCATTAGGGTTAGGTTTAGGTGTAGGATAATGGATTGGGTTAGATATAAGTTTAGGGTTAGGGTTTAGGTTAGGTTTCAGGTTAAAACTAGGTTTATGGCTAGGTTTAGGTTTGGGTTCAGGGTAAGGGTTAGGGTTTGAGTTAGGGTGAAGGCTATGACAAGGTTTAGGTTTAGGGTTAGGTCAAGATATATATATATATATATATATATATATATATATATATATATATATATATATATAATTAGGGTTGGGATAGTGTTACATTTAGAGCAAGGGTTATCATTAGAGTCAGTGTTAAGGTTAAGATAATGGCTAGGTTTTGAGCTAGGGTTAAGGTTAGGATTAGTGCTAGAGTTGGGTTAATATTTAGGGATAGGGCTACAGTTACGTTTAGGGTAAGGATTAGGCTTTGAAATAGGGTTAAGTGTAAGGTAAATTTAGGATTAGGGTTAGGGCTATGTTTAGGATTAGGGTTATGCTTATGGTAGGTTTAGGCCTCAGATGAGGGCTAGGTTTTGTGTAAGGTTTAGTCCAAGGGTTAGAGATATAGGAAATGTAAGGTCTAGAGTTCTGATTAAGGCTAGTTTTAGGGTTAGAATTATGTCTAGGTCTAGTGTAAGTTTTACGTTTGGGGTTAGGGCCAGGTTTAGAGCTAAGTTTAGTGTTAGTTTCAGGGTCAGTGTTCAGGTTACAGATAGTTTAGGGTTAGGTTATTGCTACGTCTAGTGAAAGGGTTATGTTTAGGGTAAGGGGCAAGTTTAGAGCTAGGGGTATTATTAGGGTTAGTTTCAGGGTTAGCATTTGGTTTAGGCTAAAGTTTAGAGTTAGAGTTTGAATTAGTGTTAGGTTAGTCTTAAGGTTAGGGTAATGGATAGGGTTGTGTTTAGGTTTCACTTAAAGTTTTGGGTAGTGGATGGGTTAGGTTTAGTGATAGGATTAGGGTTAGCATTAGGGTTAGGGTTATGGTTGTGTAATGGATAGGTTTAGAGCTCAGGTTATGGCTAGGTTATTGTTTGGATTAAGTCTAGGATTAGGGTTAGGTTTAGGGATAGGGCTAGGGTTTAGTTTAGGGTAAGTGGTAGGGTTAGGGCAAGAATTAGTGTTTGAGCTAGGGTTAGGGCTATGGGGATACTTAGGTTTAAGTTAGGTCTATGGTTATGTTTATGGTTAGGGTTTGGTTGAGGGTTAGCATTATGGCTAGGGTTTTCATTAAGGTTAAGTTTAGGGGAATGGATAATGTTAGAGTTAAGGTTAGAGGTAGAGTTAGGTTATGGGTTAGGTCTACTCTTAGGATTAGGTTTAGTGTAAGGCTTAATGTTACAGCTACGGTAAGGTCTATGGTGAGGGGTAGGTTTAGGGTTAGGTCTATGGTTACCTTTTTGGTTGAGGTTATGTTTAGTGTTAGGGATAGGGTTATATTTAGGGTTAGGGAAAGTGTTAGGGTAATGGAGAAGGTTATAGTTAAAGTTCAGGTTAGGATTAAGGTTATGATTAAGGCTAGAATTAGGTTCCGGTTTAAGATAGGGCTAGGGAAATGTTTAGTGTATGGGTTTGGCTTTGAGCTAGGGTTAGGTCTAATGCAAGGGTGAATGTTAGGGTTAGTGTTATGACAAGTTTTAGAGTTAGGATTATGTTTAGGGCTAAGATTAGGCCTAGAATTAGGACTAGGTTTCTGTGCCTAGTTTAGGGCTAGGGTTAGGGCTGTGGGAAATGTAAGAGCTAGGGTTATGATAAGGGCTAGTTTTAGGGCTAGGGTTATGGCTAGGTCTCCTGTTATGTCTAAGATTTTGGTTAGGGTCAGGTTTAGAGCTAGATTTATTGTTAGTGTCAGGTTCAGTGTTCAGGAGAAGTTTAGGGTTAGGGTTAGAGCCAGAATTAGGACTTGTGTTTGGTCTGGGGGTAGGGTATGTGTTTGGTTTAGGTTAAGGGTTATTGTTAGGAGTAGAACTAGGTTTTTCTTTACCTCTTGGGTTAGAGTTGTAGCTATATTAGGAGTAGCTTTGGGTCTAGGTCTAAGGTTAGGCTTAGGTATAGGTATAGGGGTTCTGGTAAGGCTAGTGTTAAGGTTTGGTTTAGAGATAGGGTTAAGTTAGGGTTGGACAAGTTGCAGAATTAGTGTTATTGTGAGGAGTATGTTAGGGTTTGGTTTAGACTTATGGTGACAGTTAAATTTAGAGTTAGATTTAGAGCAAGGGCTAAGGATAGAAATAAGGATAGGAGTAGGCCAAGATTTAGAATTTGTCTTAGGGCTAGGGTTAGGGTTAGGATAGGACAAAATTAGGGCTAGGATTAGTGCTAGACTTAGTGTTAAAGTTAGGCCTTTGGTTAGGGCAAGGGTGAGGGTTAGGTTTTGGGTTATGGTTAGGTTTAGGGTAATGGTAAAGTTTAATGTAAGAGATGGGGTTATAACTAGTTTTAGGGCTAGGGAGAGCGGTAGAATTAGGGCTAAAGCTCAGGTTATGGTTTGTTTTACAATTAAGGCTAGGGTTAGGGCTAGGATTAGTGCTAGGGATAATTTCATTTCCAGTATTTCGTTTAAAGATAGTTTTAGGGTTAGGTTTATGGCTACATCTAGTGTAAGGGATAGGTTTAGTGTTAGGTTCAGCCTTAGAGCTAAGGGTATTATTAGGGTCAGGGTCAAAATTAGTGTTTAGGATAGGCTAAAGTTTAAATTTAGGGCTCAAATTAGCATAAGATTAGTATTAGGGTAATGATATGGTTAAGTTTAGGTTTCAGGTTAGGTTTAGGGTAATGGATAGGGTTAGGAATAGAGATACAGTTAGGCTTAGGCATAGGGTTAGGAATAGAGATACGGTTAGGTTTAGGCATAGGGTTAGCATTACGGTTAGGGTTAGGGTTACAGTAATGGATAGAGTTAGAGGTAGGTTTAGGTCTAGGGTTATGTTTATGATAAGTGTTAGGTTTAGGGTTAAGGTTAGGGTTAGGGTTAAAGCTTGGTTTAGGGCTCGAATTAGGGCTAGGTTTTGGGTTACATTAGGGATAGGATTAGGGTTACAGCTAGTGTATGCACTAGGTTACAATTAGGGCTAGTTTTAGGATTAGGGTTAGGGCTAGGGCTAGGTCCATTGTTAGGTTTAGGGTTAGGGTGATGTTTAAAGCTAGGGTTAGTTTTAGGATAAGAGTCTGGGTCAGGATTAGTTTTAGAGTTTTGCTAAAAACTAGAATTAGGACTAGGGTTAGGGCTATGTGTCAGGTTTTTTCTTGGTCTATGTTAAGGGTTAGGGTTAGGGCTATGGCTCAGTTTTGTATTAGAGCTAGGGCTAGAGTTAGCAATTGTTTTAGGAATAGAGTTAGTGTTAGGGTGTTAGGGCAAGTGTTGGGTTTAAGTGAAGGCCTAGGGTTAGGGTTAGATTTAGAGTTAGGTTTAGATCTAGGGTTAGGGATGGGCTAAGGAAAGGGCTAGTGTTAGGCCTAGGGTTAGGGCTAGGATTAGGGTGCTGGTAAGCGATAGATTTAGAACTAGTTTTAGGGCTAGTGTGAGAGTTAAACTTAGTCTTAGGGCTAGGCTTAGAGTTAGGTTAGGGATAGGGCTAAATTAGGGTAAGATTGGGGCTAATGTTAGTGTTAACATTAGGCCTAAGGTTAGTGTTAGGGTTATGATTAGGCTACAATTAGGGCTAAGATGAGGGCTAGGATTTTTGTTAGGGTTAGAGCTAGCATAATATCTAGGGTTATTGTCAGGTCTAGGTTATGATTAAGGATAATTTTAGGGTTAGGTTTTTGGATAGGTCTAGTGTAATGGTTACATTTAGGGTAAGAGTCAAGTTTAGAGCTAGCGGAATTATTAGCATCAGGGTCAGATTAGGTTTTGGTTTAGTCTTGTGTTTAGGATTAGGGCTCCAATTAGCATTAGGGTTAGGTTTAGAGTATTGATAGGATCATGTTTAGGGCTCAGATTAGGTTTAGATTAATTGATAGGTCTGGGGTTAGCAATAGGGTTAGAGTTAAGCCTAGGGTTAGCATTAGGTAAAGGGTTATGTTTAGGGTAAAGAATACAGTTCAAGTTAAGTTTAGAGCTAGAGTTATGGTTTGGATTATGTCTTGATTAGAGTTAGGGTGAGTTTAGAACTAGGGTGAAGGTTAAGTTTATGTTTAGAGTAAGAGTTAGGTTCTGAGCTATGGTTAGGTTTTGAGTTAGGTCTAGGGATAGGATTACAGTTGATTTACAGTTAGTGTTAGGGCTAGGGTTATGATTGGGGTTAGGGTTAGGGTAATGAATATGGTTAGATGTATTTTTAGGTTTAGGCTTATATTTAGGTTTAGGATTAGGGTTAGGGCCATGGTTATGTTTAAGTTTATATTAAGGGTTAAGGTTTGAGCTATGTTTTGGGCTATAGCAATTGATAGGTTTAGGGTTAAATCTAGGGTTAATTTTCTGTTTACAGTTGGGGTTAAGGCTAGAGTTACCAATAGGATTAGGGTTAGGTTTAGAGTAATGGAAAGGTTTAGAGCTAGGGTTAGGGCTAGGCTTAAGGTTAGGATTAGGTTTAGGGTTAGTGCTATATTTTGGGATAATTCTAGGTTTATGTATACAGTAAGTGTTAGGCTTTGAGCTAGGATTAGGACTAAGGCAAGGTTTCAGTTAGGTTTAGGGCTAGGGTAAGGCCCAGGATTAGCTCTAGGTTTTGTGTTAGGTTTAGGCCTAGGTTTAGGGCTGTGGGTAATGTAAGATCTTGGGTTATAATTGGGGATAGTTTTAGGGTTAGGGTTATGGCTAGGTCTAGTTTTAGGTATATGTTTTAGGTTAGGGTCAGGTTTAGAGGTAGGTTTACTGTTAAAGGCAGGGTCAGTGTTTGTGTTAGAGTTAGATTTAGTGTTACAGCCAGAATTAGGACTAGGTTTAGGTGTAAGGGTAGGATTCGTGTTGGGTTCTGGCAAGGGTTACTGTTAGGGCTATGACTAAGATTTGTTTAGTTCTAGGGATAGAGTTAAGACTAGATTTAGGATTAGTTTTTAGTCTAAGGCTAGTGGTAGGGTTAGGTTTAAGATTAAGTTTAATGATAGTGCCAGTGTTAGGATTTGGTTTAGATTTACAGTCAGGTTTACACCTAGGGTTAGTTGTAGGCTCAGAATAAGTGTCAGGGTTAGCATTAGAATTTGGGATAGGATTAGAGATAGAGTGAGGACTAGGGTCAGGACTATTAATGGGATTAAGATTTTGGTTACCGTAGGATTAGGGATAGGTCTAGGTTTACCATTAAGATTAGTATTTCTCTTAGGGTAAGGGATAGTTTTATAGCTAAGGTTAAGGCTAGAATTAGGGTAGGGTTAGGGTAAAGCTAGGTTTAGAACTTGTATTAGGACTAGTTTTTGTGTTAGTGTTAGGTAAAGGGTTAGTGCAATTGTTATTGTAAGAACTATGTTTACAATTAGGATTTGTTTTAGGATTAGGCGTAGGGGTAGGTCTAGTGTGAGTCTTAGGTTTAATATTAGGGTGATATTTAGAGCTATAGTTTGTGTTAGGATATGAGTCAGGGTCAGGACTAGTGTTAGGACTCAAATAAGGGCTAGAGTTTCTGTTAGGTTTTGGTTTAAGTTTTGGATGGTGTTTAGATCTAGGATGAGTTTAGGATGAGTCAGGGTCAGTGTGAGTTTTTCAGGTTAGGGTTAGGACTCAAATTAAGGCTAAGGTTAGGTCTAGGTGTAGTGTTAGGGTTTGGTTTAAGTTAAGGTTTAGTGTTAGGGCTGTTTCTCGGTTTTGTTTTACCTCTACGGTTAGGGTTAGGGCTAGTTTTACGATTAGCATTAGAGTTAGGGTTAGTGTTAGTGTTAGGCCTAGGCTTAGGGTTAGGGTTAGATATAGAGTTAGGGTTAGATCTAGGGATTGGGCTAGACTAAGGATATGGCAAGGGTTAGGGCTAGGATTAGGGTTATGGTATGGGATATGTTTAGAACTAGGAATAGGGCTAGTGTGAGAGTTAGAGTTAGTCTTAGGGCTAAGGTTAGGTTTAGGCTTACTGATAGTACTAAATTAGGGCTAGGGTTAGAGTTCAGTTTAAGCATGGAGTTAGGGTTATATGTAGGAATAAGTTTAGGGTGAGTGATGGTGTTATAGCTAGGTTTAAAGGTAGGGTGACGTTTAGAATTAGGGTGAGAGCTATGGTTAGGGTTAAGGTTATGCTTAAGACTAGGTTTAGGGCAGCATGAGGGCTAGGGTTTGTTGTAGGGTTAGGGATAAGATTAGGAGTATGGCTAATTTCAGGTCTAGAATTTTGTTTAAAGTTAGTTTTAGGGTTAGAATTATGGCTACGTGTAGTATAAGGGTTAGGTTTATGGTTAGGGTCAGGTTTATGGTTATGGGTATTATTAAGGTGAAGGTCTGGGTTAGAGTTTGGTATAGTTTAAGGTTTAAATTGAGATATCAAATTAGCATTTGAGTTAGGGTTAGGGTAATGATAGGCTTAGTATTAGCGTTCATGTTAGGCTTATGGTAATGGATAGGGGTAGGATTAGAGATAAGTTTAGGATTAGACCTAGGGTTAGCATTAGAGTTAGGGTTATGGTTATGGTAATGGATAAGGTTAGAGCTAGGGTTAGAGCTAGGGTTATGGTTATTATTAGGGCTAGCTTTAGGGTTAGGTTTAGGGTTAAACTCATATTAGGGCTCGGATTAGGGCTAAATTTTGGGTTAAGTTTGTGCTAGAGTTAGGGTTATGGTTAATGTAAGTACTAGGGTTACAATTAAGAATTATTTTAGGTTTAAAATTAGGGCTAGGTTTAGCATTAGCATTAATTTTAGGTTTAGGGTGATGTTTAGAGGTAGGGTTAGTGTTAGTGTCAAAGTCTGGGTCATGTTTAGTTTTAGGGTTTGGCTTAAAACTCGAATTAGGGCTAGAGTTATGGGTAGGTGTATGGTTAGGGTTTGGTTTAGTTAAAGGGTTAGGGTTAGAGCTATGGCTCGGTTTTGTTTTAGGGCTAGGGCTAGGGTTTTAGGATTAGTGTTGGTGTTAGGGCTAGTGTTAGGTTTAGGCTTAGTCTTTGGCTTGTTACATTTAGAGTTTAATGTTGATCTAAGGTTAGTGCTATGGCTAATGATAGGGCAAGGGTTAGGACTAGGGTTATGGCTAGGATTAGTGTTCTGGTAAGGGATAGGGTTAGAACGAGAGATAGGGCTAGTGTGAGAGTTAGTCTTAGGCCTAGGGTTAGGGTTAGGGTTAGGGATAGGAGTAATTACGGCTAGGGTTAGTGTTAGGGCTAGCGTTAGGGCTAGTTTTAGGATTAGTATTAGAGTTAGGGCTAATTTTAGGGTTAGGCTTAGGCATCGAGTTAGGAATAGATTTTGAGTTAGGTTTCTATCTAGAGTCAGTTCTAGGGCTAAGCATAGGGTGAGGGTGATTACTAGGTTTAGGGTTTGAGTTAGGGTTACATTTAGGGTAAGGGATATGGTTATAGCTATGTTTAGGGCTAGGGCGAGGGTTAATATTAGGGTTACGTCTATGGCTAGGGTTAGGTTTATGATTAAGGCTAGTTTTAGGGCTAGGATGAGGACTAGGTTTTATGTTAGGGTTAGGGATAGTATTAGGGGTAGGGCTGATGTCAGGTCTAGGGTTACAGTTAGGGTTAAGTTTACTAACTAAATTTGGATTTACTGTTAAGCATATGGCTTTGTCCAGTGTAAGTGTTAGGGTAAGGGTCAGGTTTAGATCTTGGGTTATTTTTAGGATAAGTGTCAGGGTTAGAGTTTGGGTTCAGTTAGGGTTTAGGTTTATGGTTCAAATTAGCTTTAGAATTAGGATTTGGGTAATGACAGAATTAGGTTTAGGATTTAGGTTTGCTTTAGTGTAATGGATAGGGTTAGGTATATGTCTAGGGTTAATATAAGGTTACGGTTATCATTAGGATAATGGATAGGGTTAGACCTAAGTTTAGGGCTAGAGTTATGAATAGGATTAGGGCTTGTGTTTAGGTTAGTGTTTTATATAAGTTTAGGGTTAAAGCTTGGTTTAGGACTCAAATTAAGGCTAGTTTTGGATTAGTTGAGGACTAGGGTTAATGCTAGAGCTAATGTATGAAGTAGGGTTATGATTAGTGCTAGTTATAGGGTTAGGGTTAGGGCTATGTCTAGTGTTAGGGTTAGGTTTATATTTACGATGATGTTTAGAGCCAGTTTTAGTGTTAGAGTCAGAGTCAGGGTCAGGGTTAGTTTTCAGGTGAGGGTTAGGACTAGAATTAGGGATAGGGTTAGGGCTAGGTGTAGGATTAGTGTTTGGTTTATGTTAAGGGTTAGGTTAGGGCTATGACTCAGTTTTGTTTTAGTGCTAGGGTTAGTGTTAGAGCCAGTTTTACGATTAGCATTAGGGTTAGGGCTAGTGTTATTTTTAGCTTTAGGCTTACAGTTAGGTTTAGATTTAAGTTAGGTATACATCTAGGGTTTCAGATAGGACCAAGGATAGGGATAAGTTTAGGTCTAGTTTTAGGGTGATGATAAAGGTAGGATTAGAACTAGTTATAGGGCTAGGGAAAAATTTAGAGTTAGTCTTATTGCTAGGGTTATGGTTAGAGATAGGGCTAAATTATGCCTGGGATTAGGGCCAGGTTTAGTGTTAGGATTAGGCCTAGGGTTAGGGCTTTGGTTCCTGCTAGGATTAGGTTTAAGGTCAGGGTTAGGTTTAGGGTAAGCGATAGGATTATAGCTACTTTCATGGCTAGGGTGAGTGTTGGGTTTAGAGTTAGGGTTAGGGTTATGATTAAAGTGAGGTTCATGGCTAGGCTGTGCACTAAGGTTTGTGTTATGGTTAGGGCTAGGATTAGAGCTAGGGTTAATGTCAGGTGTAGAGTTATGGTTAGGGATAGTTTTAGGATTAGGGTTATGTCTAGGTCTATTTTATTGATTAGGTTTATTGTTAGGGTCAGGTTTAGAGCTAGGGGTATTATGAGAGTAAGGGTCAGGGTTAGGGTTTGAGTTAAGTTAAGGTTAAGGGTTAGAGATCAAATTAGCATTAGGGTTAGGGATAGGGTAACTATAGGGTTAGGTTTAGGGTTCAGTTTAGGTATAGGTTAATTGATAGGGTTAATTTTAGAGATAGGAGTAGGGTTCCAATAGGGTTAGCATGAGAGTTAGGATTACCATTAGGGTAATGAATAGGGTTAGAGCTTGGGTTAGGGCTAGGGTTTTGGGTAGGATTAGGTCTTGGGTTAGGCTTAGGGTTATGGTTAGGGCTAAGGTTTTGGTTAGGGTTAACTTTAGGGTTAAACCCAGGGTAGGGTTTGGATTAGGGCTTGGTTTTTGGATATGTTAGTGCTATAGCTAATGTAAGAACTAGTGTTATGATTAGGGCTAGTTTTAGGATTATTGTTAGGTCTAGGTGTAGTTTTTGGGTTAGGTTTAGGGTTAGGGTGTTGTTTAGAACTAGGGTTATTGTTAATGTCAGGATAAGTGTTCTAATTATGGTTATGGTAAGGTTAAAGCCAAAATTAGGACTAGGGTTAGGTGTAGGAATAGAGGTAGAGTTTGGGTGAGGTTAAGGGTTATTGTTGTGTCTACATCTAGGTTTTTCTTTAGGTCTAGGGCTAGAGTTATGGATAGATTTAAGATTAGATTTAGGTCTAGGGGTAGTCATAGCCTTAGGTTTAGTTATAAAGTTACCTGTAGGGTTAGTCTTAGGGTTCAGTTTATGGTTTGGTTCAGGTTAAGACCTACGATTAGTTTTAGGGTCAGAATAAGGGTTAGAGTTAGGGTTAGGGTTTGGTTTATGGTTAGAGCTAGAATGAGAGCTATGTAAGGACTAGTAATAGGGTTAGAATTTGGGTTAGGCTAAAGATTAGTGTTAGTACTAGGGTTAGCATTAGGATGAATGTTTGGCTTAGGGTAAGGGATAGGGTAAGAGCTAGGGTTAAGGCTAGGTTTAGGGCTAGGCTTAGGATTAGGTTTAGGGTTAATGCTTGGGTTAGGACTCAGATTAGGGCCAGGTTTGTATTAGGGTTAGGGCTAGTGTTAGGGTTATGGCTAATGTAAGAACTTTGGTTGTAATGAGGGTTAATTTTAGAATTAGGTTTAGGGGTGTGGCTAGTGTTGGGTTAGATTTAAGGTTAGGGTGATGTTTACAGCTAGGGTTAGTGTTTGGATATGAATCAGGGTCATTATTAGGTTTCGGATTAGGGTTAGGACTCGAATTAGGGCTAAGTTTAGGGCTATCTGTAGGGGCAGGGTTTGGTTTAGGTTAGGGATTAGGGTCAGGGGTATGTCTTGGTTTTGTTATAGGGCTAGGTCTAGGATTAGGGCTACTTTTAGAATTAGCATTAGGGTTAGGACTAGTTTCAGGATTAGGCAAAAGAATCAGGTTAGGGTTCGATTCACAGTTAGGTTTTGATCTAGAGTTAGTGCTAGGGCTAAGGATAGGGAAAGGGTTATGACTAAGGTTAGGGCTAGGTTTACGGTTATGGTAATAAATAGAGCTAAAACTTGGGAGAGATTTGGTGTGAAAGTTATAGTCAGTCTTAGGTCTAGGCTTAGGTTTAGGAATAGGGATAAATTAGGGTTAGGATTTGGGTTAGGTGTAGTGTTAGGGTTAGGGCTTGAGTTAAGGTTATGGTTGGGCTAGGACTAGGGTTAGGGTTAGGGTAAGGGTTAAGGTTTAAGCTAGGATTAGGGCTAGGGTGTTAGGTTTAGTGTTAGGTCTAGGGTTAGGGTTATGGTTATGGTTAGAGTTAGGGTTAGGGTGAGGGTAATTGATTGGGTTAGTTGTAAGGTTAGGGTAAGTGTTAAGGTAGGTTTAGGGTTAATGTATAAGTAATTGATAAGTTTAGATTTAGGGTCAGGTTTAGTGTTGGTTTAGGATAAGGGTTGGGGTTTTAGTTAGGGGTAAGGTTATGGCAATTGTTAGGTTTAAGGTTAGGTCTAGGGTTAGGTTTATGATTAGGTTTAGGGATAGGGTTAGGATTATCATTAGGATTAGGGATAGAGCCAGGGTTAGTGCTAGGGTTAAGATTAGGATTATGGCTGGAGTTATGTTAATGGTTAGGGATAGGGCTAGGGTTACATTTTGGCTAAGGATCAGGCTTTGGGAAAGTGTTAGAAGTAAGTCAAGGGTTAGAGTTATGGCTACATTTAGGGCTAGGGTTATCCTTAGGGTAGGGTTTGCCCCGAATTAGGGCTAGATTTTGTTTTAGGTTTAGGCCCAAGGTTAGGGCTATGGGTAATGTATGATCTAGGTTTCTGATTAGGGCTAATTTTAGGGTTAGAGTTATGGCTAGGTCTAGTATTAGGTTTAACTTTTGGGTTAGGGTTAGGTTTAGTGTTTGGTTTAGTGTTAGTGTCAGGTTCATTGTACAGATTAGAGTTAGAGTTAGGGTGAAAGCCAGAATTAGGACTAGGGTTAGGTCTAGGAGTAGTGTTAGTGTTTGGTTTAGGTTAAGAGTTATTGTTAGGGGGCTGGGGATGTGGCTCAAGTGGTAGCCTGCTCGCCTGGCATGTATGCGGCCCAGGTTTGATCCTCAGCACCACATGCAAAGAAAGATGTTGTGTCTGCCAAATACTAAAAAAACAAATATTAAAATCTCTCTCTCTCTCTCTCTCTCTCTCTAAAAAAATGAAAATAAAGTGTTATTGTTAGGGCTAGGACTAAGTTTTTTTTAGGTCTAGGGCTAGAGTTATGGCTAGATTTAGGATTAGGTTTAGGTCTAGTGCTAGGTTAGTGTTAGCTTAAGTAAAATTTTACTAGTAGGGCTAGTTTTAGGGTTTGGGTTAGGTTTAACATTAGAACTAGATCAAGGGTTTGTGTTAGGGTTAGGTTTTCGGTTAGGGTTAGAGCTAGAAAGAGGGCTAGGTTTAGGACTGTTATAGGGTTAGGGTTTGGGTTAGGCTAAGGATTAGGATTAGGACTAAGGTTAACATTACAGATAGGGTGTTGCTTAGGGTAAGTGATAGAGTCAGAGCTAGGGTTTTGCCTAGAATTAGGGTTCAAGTTAGGGTTAGGTTTAGGTTTAGGGTTACATCTAGGGTTAGGACACAGATTAGGGCTAGTTTTTCTGTTAGGTTTAGTGCTATGGTTAGGGCTATGGCTAATGTAGGAATGTGGGTTATGATTAGGGTTAATTTTAGGGTTAGTGTTTGGTCTAGGTCTAGTGTTAGCATTATCTTTAGGGTTAGTGTGATATTTAGAGCTAGGGTTTGTGTTAGGATATAAGCCAGGATCAGGGTTAGTTTTAGGCCTAGGACTCAAATTAGAGCTCGATATTTATGGCTAGGTGTAGTTTTAGGGTTTGGTTTAGGTTATCATTTAGGGTTAGGGCAATGGCTCGGTTTTGTTTTAGGGATAAGGCTAGGGTTAGGGCTAGTTTTAGTATTATCGAGATTGTTAGATATAGTGGTAGGGTGAGTTTTAGGTTTAGGGTTAGGGATAGATTTAAAGTTATGTTTAGATTTAGTGTTAGGTCTAGGGCTAAGTTTAGAGCTAAGGTTAGTGCTTGTGCTAGTGTTATGGTAACAAATAGGGTTAAAACTAGAAATAGGACTAAGACAAGAATTAGAGTTAGTCTTTGGTCTAGGTTTAGGTATAGGGTTAATGTTAGAGCTAAATTAGGGCTAGAATTAGTGCTAGGGTAAGTGTTAGGTTGAGGCCTATGGTGAGGGCTAGAGTTAGGATCAGTAATAGAATTAAAGTTAGAGTTAGTATTAGAGTTAGAAAAAAGAATGGAATTTTATCTAGGTTCATGTCTAGAGTGAGGGTTAATATTAGGGATAGGCCTATGTTTAGGGATCAGGTTAGGATTCAGTCTAGGTTTAGGAATAAAATGAATGCTAGGGTTTGTATTAGGGTTAGGGCTAGGATTAGAGCTAGGGCTAATGTCAGGTGTAGATTTATGTTTAGAGTTAGCTTTAGTGTTAGGTTATGGCTAGGTCTAATACAAGTGTTGGGTTTAGGGTAAGGGTCAGGTTTATAACTAAGTGTATTTTCATGGTTAGGGTCTAGATAGGGTTTTGTTTAGGTTAAGGTTTAGGTTAAGGCTTGAATTAGCATTAGGGTTAGGGTTAGTGTTACAATAATGGATAGGGTTAGGTTTAGGTTTCAGGTGAGGTTTAGAGTAATGGATACGGTTAGTGTTAGTGATAGGATTAGCATTAGGCCAAGGGTTAGTATTTGGGTTAGGCTTATCTTTAGGGCAATGTATAGGATTAGAGCTAAGTTTAGGGCTAGGGTTAAGGTAAGGATTAGGGCTAGGGTTATGGTTAGGGTTAGGTTTAGGGTAAGTGTTAGCATTTGAGCTAGAGTTAGGGAGAGTGTTAGGGTTAGAGTCAGGGCTAGGATTAAGTTTAGGGCTATGTTTATGTTTAGGGTAAGGGTTAGAGTTTGAGCTAGGGTTAGGGCTAGGGTGAGGGTTATTGTTAAGTCTAGGGTTATGATTAGTGTTAAGATCAGTGCTAGGTTTAGGGCTAGGATGGGGCTGGGTTTTGTGTGAGGTTTATGGCTAGATTTAGGGCTATGGGTAATTAAAAGCTAGTTTTAGATTTTGGCTAGATTTAGGGTTAGGATTATGGATAAGTCTAGTGTTAGTTTTTGTGTTAGGATAAGGTTTAGGGCTAGGGTTTGTATTAGGATAAGGGTCATTGTTTGGGTGAGGTTAGGGTTAGGGTTAGGGCCAGAATTAAGACTAGTTTTCGGTTTAGGTATAGGGTTAGTCGGTTAGGTATAGAGGTTAAGGATTATTGTTAGGCCTACTGCACGGTTTTTGTTTAGGTCTCGGGCTAGGTTTTTGACTCAATTTAGGATTAGGTTTGGTCTAGAGCTAGTGTTACTGTTAGGTTTAGGTATAGGTTTACCACTAAGGGTAGTGGTAGGGTTTTGATTTGAATTAGGGTCAGACTTTGACCTAGAGTTAGTGTTAGGGTCAGAATAAGGGTCATATTTTGAGTTAAGGTTTGTTAGAGGTAGAGCTAGAATGAGGGCTACGGTTAGCACTAGTAATAGAGTTTGGGTTTGTGGTACGCTAAGGATTAGGGTTAGAAATTGGGTAGCAGTAGGGTGAGGGTTTGGCTTAGGGTAAGGATAGGGATAGAGCTAGAGTTATGGTTTGTGTTAGTGTTAGGACAAGGGTTAGTGTTAGTTTTAGGTTTAAACCTAGGGTTAGGGCTCAGATTGGGGATAGGATTTGTGTTAGTATTAGGGCTGTGGCTAATGTACTAATAAGGTTTCCAATTAGAGCTAGTTTTAGGGTTAGCTTTAGCTCGAAGTTTAGAGCTAGAGTTAGTATTAGGGTCCAAGCCAGAATGAGGGTGATTTCTAGGGTTAGGGAAAGGACTCAAAATAGGGCTACGTTTAGTGCTAGCTATAGAGTTAGGGTTTGGTTGAGGTTTAGAGTTAGTGCTCTGGTTGTAGTTCGGTTTTGTTTTGGGGCTAGGGTATGGTTAGGGCTAGTTTTCCAAATATCATTAGGGTTAGGGCTAGTGTTAGGTTGAGTTTTAGGCTTATGTTTAGGGTTAGATCCAGGTTTAGGGCTACGGCAAAGATTAGGGCTAGGGTTGGGGCTAGAAATAGGGCTAAGGTATGGATTATGGTAAAGGATAGGTTTATAACTAGAAATAGGTCTTGGGCAAGAGTTAGAGTTAGTCTTCAGGCTAGGGATAAGGTAAGATTTAGGGCTAGGGATAAGTTAGGGAAGGATTAGCACTAGGGTTGGTGTTAGTTTTAGACCTAGGGATAGGGTTAGAGTTAGTGTTAGGGTAAGGTATGATGTTACAGCTAGGTTTAGGGCTAGGGCAAGGGATAAAGTAGGGTTATGACTAGGGTCAAGGTTAGGGTTAGGATTAAGGCTAGGATAGGGCTAAGATTAGGACTAGGGATTGTGTTAGGGTTAGGACTAAAGACATGTCTAGGGTTATGGTTATGGATAGTTTTAGGGTTAGGTTCATGGCCAGGTCTATTGTAAGGGTTAGGTTGAGGATTAGGGTAAGGTTTACAGCTAGGGGTATTATTAGGATAAGAGTCAGGGTTAGGAATGGGTTAGGTTAAGGTTTAGGGTTAGGGCTCATATTAGCATTAGGGTTAAACTTAGGGTTAGGATAATGGTTATGGTTAGGTTTAGGGTTCAGGTTAGTTCTAGAGTAATGGACACCATTAAGGTTAGGGATAGGGTTAGAATTAGGACTAGGGATATAATTTT
Organism: Urocitellus parryii; assembly: GCF_045843805.1. NCBI lineage: Eukaryota > Metazoa > Chordata > Mammalia > Rodentia > Sciuridae > Urocitellus > Urocitellus parryii. The sequence goes on from NC_135534.1 coordinate 123,577,672, forward strand.
GTTAGATATATGGTTAGGATAATGGATAGGTTTAGAACTACATTTAGTGATAGGGTTATGGTTAGGTTAGGGCTATGGTTATGTTTAAGGCTAGGGTTAGAATTCAGGATTAGGGTTATGGTTAAGTTAATGTATAGGATACAGCTAGGGTTAGGGCTAGGGTTATGATTAGGAGTAGGGCTATGGTTTGGGTTCAGTTTCATATTAGGACTAGGTTTAGGTTTAAGGTTATGGTAATGTTATTAAGAGGGCTAGGGTTAGGTTTAGGGCTTGTGTTAAAGCTAGGGTTAGGGCTCGAATTAGGGATAGGTTTTAAGTTAGTTTAGGGGTAGGGTAGGTCTAAGGATAATGTAAGAAGTAGGGTTACAATTAGGGCAGTTTTAGGGTTAGCATTAGGTCTAGGTCTAGTGTTAGCATTAGGTTTAGTTTTAGGGTGATGATTAGAGATAATTTTATTGTTAAGGTCATAGTCAGGATCAATATTTTAGGTTTAGGGATAAGACTCAAATTAGGGCTAGGGATAAGGCTAGGTGTAGGGTTAGGGTTTGTGTTAAAATTAGGGTAAGCCTTAGGAATAGGGCTAATATCAGGTCTAGGGTTATGGTTAGGTTAGGGTTAGATGTTAGGGTGATGGCTCAGTTTTGTTTTAGAGCTAGGGCTATGATCAGGGCTTGTTTTAGGAATAGCAATAAAGTTAGGGCTCATGGTATGGTGAGGTTTAGAGTTAGATTTATTGTTATTGTTTGATCTAGGTTTAGGTCTAGGGCTAGGGTTAGGGCTAACGTGAGGACTAGTGTTAGGTTTATGGTAATGGATAGGGTTCGAACTATAATTAGGGCAAGGGCAAGATGTAGAGTTAGTCTTAGGGCTAAGGTTTGGGGTATGTTTAGGATTATCACTAAATTAGGGCTAGGATTAGTACTAGGGTTAGTGTTATTTTTATACCTAGGGTTAGGGCTATGATTAGTGTTAGTGTTAGTGTTAGTGTTAGTGTTAGGATTATGGTTAGGTTTAGAGGAAGGGATGGGGTTATAGCTAGGTTTATTGTTAGGGCAAGGGTTAGAATATGGGTTAGGGCTAGGGTTAGGGCTTGGATTAGGATTAAGGCTAGGTTTAGGGCTAGTATGAGGGTTTGTGTTTGGGCTAGGGGAAGGATTAGGGCTAGGGCTAATTTCAAGTCTAGGGTTACAGTTAAGGATAGTTTGAGGATTAGTTTATGGCTAGGTCTAGTTTAAGGGCTAGGTTTAGGGTAAGAGTAAGGTTTATAGCTAGGTATATTATTAGGGTCAGGGTACGAGTAGGGTTTCGTTAAGATTAAGGTATAGAGTTAAGGCTTCACTTAGCCTTAGGTTTAAGGTTAGTGTTAGGGTTAGGGTAATTAATAGGGTTAGGTTTAGTGTTCAGATGAGGTTTAGAGTAATGGATAGGGTGAGTGTTAGCAATAGGGTTAGCATTAGGCCTAGGGTTAGCATTTGATTTAGGCTTATGTTAAGGGTAATGGATAGGATTAGAGCTAAGTTTAGGTCTAGGGTTAATGTTATTATTAAGGCTCGGGTTAGGGTTAGATTTAGGTTTAGGGTAAGTGTTAGCATTTGACCCAGGGTTAGGGCTAGGAAGAGTGTTAGGGTTAGAGTTAGGGCTAGGGTTGTGGTTAGGTTTACGGTTATTTTTAGGGTAAGGGATAGAGTTTGAGCTAGGTTTACGTCTAGGGTTAGGGTTAGGGTAAGGGTTAGGTCTAGGGTTACTGTTAGATTTACCATTCATGCTAGTTCTAGGGCTAGAATAAGCGCTATGTTTTGTGTGATATTTTTGTCTAACATTAGGGCTATGGGTAATGTAAGAGCTAGGGATATGGTTATGGCTAGTTTTAGGGTTAAAGTTATGGGTAAGTCTAATGTTAATGTTAGGTTTTGGGTTAGGATAAGGTTTAGAACTCGAGTTTGTGTTAAAGTAAGGGTCATTGTTTGGGTTAGGGTTAGATTTAGGTTTAGGGTCAGAATTAGGACTAGCGTTGGGTCTAGGGATACGGTTAGTCTTTGTGTTAGGTTAAGGGTTATTGTTAGGGCTAGTGCTAGGGTTTTGTTTAGGGCTTGGGCTAGATTTATGCCTCAATTTAGGATTAATTTTGATCTAGTGCTAGTGTTACTGTGAGGTTTACATGTAGGTTCATTGGTAGGGGTAGGGTTTGATGTAGTGTTATGGTTAGGTTGTTCACTAAGGTTAGTGTTAGGGACAGAATACGGGTCAGAGTTGGTTACAGTTTGGGATAGGCTTAGAGATAGAATGAGGGCTAAGGTTAGGACTAGTAATACAGTTAGGGTTGGGTGTAGCCTAACGATTAGTGTTAGGACTTTGGGAGCATTAGGGTGAGTGTTAGGGTAAGGGATAGGGTTGGAGGTAGGATTAGGGTTAGGGTTAGGGTGAGGGGTAGGGGTAGGGGTAGGATTAGGATTAAAAATAGGGTTACGTCTTTGATAATGGCTAGGAATTTTGTTAGCATTAGGTCTACAGCTAATGTACTATCTAGCTTTCCAATTAGGGCTAGTTTTAGGGTTAATATTAGGGCAATGTTTAGGGCTAGAGTTAGTGTTAGGGTCTGAGTCAGGATCTGGGTTATTTCTAGATTTAATGTTAGGACTAAAATTAGGACTAGGTTTAGGTCTAGGTGTAGGGTTAGGGTTTGTTTTAGGTTAAGAGTTAGGGTTAGGGTTATGACTCGGTTTTGTCTTAGGGCCAGTATAGGCTTAGGGCTAGTTTTCTAATTAGCATCAGTGTTAGGGCTAGTGTTAGGGTGAGGTTTAGGCTTAAGGTTAGGGCTATATCCAGGTCTAGTGCTAGTGCAAATGTTAGGGCTAGGGTTGTGGTTAGGGATAGGGCAAGTTTTGGGGTTATGATAATGGATAAGTTTAGAACAAGGGATAGGCTAGGACAAAAGTTAGAATTAGTCGTAGGGCTAGGGATGGGGTTAGGGCAAAATTAGGCTAGGAATAGCGCTAGGGTTACTGTTAGTTTTAAGCCTAGATTTAGGGCTAGGGTTAGGGTTAGCAGTAGGGTTAGGGTAAGGTATGATGTTACACCTAGGTTTAGAGCTAGGGCAAGAGATAAAATAGGGTTAGGGCTAGGATTAAAGCTAAGTCGACTGACAAAACAAGGTTTATGTTTAGAGATAATTATAGGGTTAGATTTATGGCCAGGTCTATTGTTAGGGTTATGTTGATGTTTAGGGTCAGGGTTTCATCTACTGGTATTATTAGAGTCAGAGTCATGGTTAGGATATGGGTTAGGTTCAGATTTAGGGTTAGGACTCCAATTAGTTTAGGGCTAGGCTTGGGGTAATGGTAATGGATATGGTTAGGTTTAAGGTTCAGATTATGTTTGGGGTAATGGATAGGATTAGTTTTAAGGTTAGAGTTAGGGTTAGATCTAGTGTTAGGATTAGAGTTAATTTTGTTCAAATATCTTTGATACTGGGCAAAATTCAAGTTTTACCTAGCCTTATTATGCTTCTCAGGTTTGGGCCTTGTAGTTTCAATGCTTCCGTGTCAGGAATAGTTTGTAATTTAAGGTTTCACTTCTTTTTGCCTTATATAGCTAAATGGAAATAGATCCGAAGATTAAACAGGGTTGTTTTTAGCTGCTTGAAACTTTACAAACTCAATCAGATCTCTATTGGGACTCTCTTCTTTCTGCCTGGTGAAAACACCCCTAAGCTGAAGCATTGGAAAACCTGTATATTTGATAGCCCTTCATGAAAAAACAGGAAAATATCAATGTACTGAACTACCATGCCAAATATTGGGTCAGATTTCTTTCATACTGCACAGGATTCATCTGTTTACTTGCCCCACTCAGCTTCCCAAGTTTGGGACTTCTAGGATTAATAATTCTCTAAACAGGTTAGGATTAGAGCTAGGGTTAGACTTAGTGTTAGGATTACTTACTTTTGTTCAAATTTCTGTGATACTGTGTTGAGGGCCACAACCAAGTCAAGATGGCACCTGGCACTTTGACAGGAGGAGTGGATTGTGAAGCAACGCCAGGGAGCAATTAAGATGATGAAGATTCCTTAATGACTGACTGCTTTATCTATATGATGTTAATTAAGTTAAGCTGTGTGTAATTAGTTAGGTATATATACCTCTGCTGTCCTGTAATAAAGCAGTTCCTGCTGTTTCAACCTTCACAAGTTACTTGTCACCCCCGGTTATTTTGCCCAGCCAGACTATGGCAGTGCTGTATAGGATTCCTCCTTGACCTAGCCTTAGTAGGCTTCCCTTAGTAGGGTCTTCAAGGATAAATTGTTCACTTTCAGTAATAGTTTGAATTTTTAGCTTTCACTTCATTATAGCATATAGGTGTGAATGGAAATGAAGCTGGAAATCAAACAGGGTTGGTGCTAGCTCTTGAAACTTCACACACTCCCTCGGTTTTCTCTGGGGACTCTCTGGTTTATTTTTTATTTTTTTTACTGTTGCCCAAAGCTGAAGCATGCAAAAGCAACTTCATCCGGGAGCCCTTAGGAGAAAACAGGGAAATATGCATGTACTGAAATACCTCCCCCAATTATTTGATTAAATTTCTTTGATACTGTGAAAGATTCATCTGTTAGCTTCCCCCATTAGGCTCACCAGATTTAGGACTTCTAAGATCAATGATTTTCTAAAATGGTTAGGATTTGATTTAGCGTTAGGGTTAGGGATAGAGTTAGCTAGTGTTAGGCTTACAACTTGTTTTGTTCAAATTTCTTTGATAATGGGAAGGATTCATCTTTTACCTTACTATGGTCCCCAGATTTAGGCCTTCTTGGTTCAGTGGTTTGCTGTCAGTAACAGTTTGTATTTTAAGGTTTCACTTCATTATAGCCTATAGGTGTTAAAGCACATCAAGCTGGAAATCAAACAGGGTTGGTGCTATCTGCTTAAAACTTCACACACCATCAGTTCTTGGTGGGCACTCTCTGGTTTCTTTCTTTTGAATGTAGCCCAAAGGTGAACCATGCAAAAGCAACTTTATCATAAAGCCATTAGGGGAAAAAACAAAAATATGCATGTACTTAAATAACTCCCCCAATTATTGGGTCAGATTCCTTTGATACTGCACAGGATCCTTTTGTTAGATTGCCCAATTAGGCTCCCCGAATTTAGGACTTCTTGGATCAATGGTGCTAGCTGCTTGAAACTTCACACACTCACTCCCTTCATTGTGGAACTCTGTAGTTTCTTCCTTGTGAAGGTAGTCCTAAGCAGAAGCATGAAAAAACAACTTTATCCAAGAGCACATTAGGAGAAAACAAAAAAAAAAAAAATGCATGTTCTGAACTACCCCCCCCCAAAAATTATTTGCTCTGATTTGTTTGATACTGCACAGGATTCATCTGTTAGCTTGATGCACTGGGCTCCTCAAGTTTGGTACTTGTATGATCAAAGCTCTATAAACAGGATAGGTTTAGATTTAGGGTTAGGGTTATGACTAGGTTTAGAACTAGTGTTAGGGTTAGAATTAGTTTTGTTCAAATTTCTTTGATACTGGGCAGGATTTCTCTTTTACCTAGCTTTATTATATTCGCCTGTTTTGGGATATCTAGGTTCAATTACTCATTGTCAGGAACAGTTTGTATTTTAAAGTTTCACTTCAAGTTTTGCAATATATGTAAATTGAAATGGAGCTGTTCATCAAACAGGGTTTATGCTACCTGCTTGAAATTTTAAACACTTAATCAGTTCTTTTGGCACTCTCTGTTTTTTTCCTAGTGAAGGATTTTTAAAGCTGTGGCATGCAAAAGAACATTATCCCAGAGCGCTCTAAGGAAAAAAAAAAAAAAAAAAAGGGAAATAGGCATGTACTGAAACACACACCCCAATTATTTGTCAGATTTTTTTTTATACTGGGCAGTATTCATATGTTAGCTTGCCCTAATAGGTGCCCCAAGTTTGGGACTTCTATGATCAAATGTTCTCTAAACAGGTTATAGATAGGGTTAGGGTCAGGTGTAAGGCTAGGTTTGGGACTAGTGTTAGGGTTAGAGTTAATTTTGTTCAAATTTGTTTGATACCAGGCAGGATTCATCTTTTGCCTACCTTTACTATGTTCCTCAGGTTTGGTCCTTCTCAGTTCAAGGTTCGCTGTCAAGAACAGTTTCTACTTTAAGGTTTCACTTTATTTTGACCTATATGGATAATGGGAAATGGAACTGGATAACAAACAGGGTTGGTGTTAACTGCTTCAAACTTCACACACTCAGTCAGTTCTTTGTGGGCACTCTCTGGTTTTCTTCTTGTGAATGTAGCCCTACGCTGAAGGATGCAAAGCATAGGTTTAAGGTTACAGTGATGTTTAGAGCTAGGGTTAGTGTTAGGATCAGAGTCAGGGTCAGGGTTAGTTTTAGAATTAGGATTAGGACTCGAAATAGAGCAAAGTTAGGGCTAGGTGTAGGGTTAGGATTTGGTTTAAGTTAAGGGTTAGATTTAGGACTATGGCTCAGTTTTGTTTTAGGGCTAGGGCTAGGGTTAAGGCTAGATTTTGGATTGGCGTTAGGTTAGGGCTAGTGTTAGGGTGAGGTTTAGACTTAGGTTTAGGGTTAGATTTATATTTAGGCTAGGTCTTGGGTTAGGGCTATGGTTAGGGTTACAGTAAGGGATAGGGATAGAACTAGGGATATGGCTAGGAGGAGAGTTAGATTTAGTGTTAGGACTAGGCTTAGGGTTAAGGTTAGGGTTAGGGATAAATTAGGGCTAGGATTAGGGCTAAGGTTAGTGTTTGGGTTAGGCCTAGGAGAGACCTATGGTTATGGTTAGAATTGAGGTAAAGGTTAAGTTTAGGGGAATGGGTAGGCTTAAAGCTATTTTTAAACTAGGGGGAGGGTTAGAATTAGGATTAGGGCTACGGTTAGGTTTTGGTTTAGATTTAAAGCTAGGATAAGGGATAAGATGAGGGCTAGGTTTTCTGTTAAGGTTAAGAATAGGACTAGGGCTAGGGCTAATGTCAATTCTAGCATTACAGTTAGGGATAGTTTTAGGGTTAGGTAATGGTGAGGTCTAGTGTAAGGGTTACCTTTAAAGTAATTGTCAGGTTTAGAGCTAGGGGTATTATTAGGATTAGGGTTAGGGTTAGCATTTTGTTTAGGGTAAAGTTTAGTCTTAGGGCTTCAATTAGCATAATAGATAGGATTAGGTTTAGGTTTCAGTTAAGGTTTAGTGTAGTGGATGTGTTAGGTTTAGTGATAAGGTTAAAAATAGCATTACGGTTAGGGTTCTGTTTAGTGTAATGGATAGGTTTAGAGCTAGGGTTAGGGCAAGGTTATGGTTTTGATTAAGTATAGAATTAGGGTTAGCTTTAGGGATAGGACTAGGTTTTGGTTTAGGGTAAGTGTTTGGGTTAGGGTAAGTGTTAGGGTTAGGGCTAGGGTTATGGTTTGGTTAGGGAAAGGGTAAGTTTTTGAGCTAGGGTTAGAGCTAGGGTGAGAGTTAGGTTTACATTTATGTCTAGGGTTAGATTTATGGTTAGGATTTGATATTGAGTTACTTTTAATGCTAAGATTTCCATTAGGGTTAGGGTTAGGGTAATTAATAATGTTAGATTTAGGGTTAGGGTTAGGGTATGGTTTAGGGCTAGTGTTAAGATTAGGTTTAGTGTAAAGCTTAGGTTTCAGCCAGGGTTAAGGCTATGGCAAAGGTTAGGTTTAGGGTTACATTTATGGTTAGGGTTAGTTTTAGTATTAGTGATAGGACCATAATTCACATTAGGGTTAGGGATTGGTTAATGAATAGGGTTAGAGCTAATATTTGGGCTAGGATTAAGTTTAGGATTAGAGTAAGGGTTAGGGTTAGGGTTAGGTTCAGGGTTAGGGTTAGGGCTAGGGTTAGAGTTAGGGTTTGGTTATGCTTAGGGATAAGTTTAGGCATAAGATTAAGGTGAGGTTTTTTGTTAGGTTTAGGACTTGGGTTAGGACAATGGGTTATGTAAAAGCTAGGGTTATGTTTAGGGCTAGTTTTAGGGTTACGCTTATGGATAGGTCTAGTGTTAGGTCTAGGTTTGGGGATAGGGTCAGATTTAGAGCTAGGTTTAGTGTTAAGGTCAAGGTCTGTGTTTGGGTTAGTATTAGGATTAGGATTAGAGCCAGAAATAGGACTAGGCTTAGGTCTAGGGGTAGTGCTAGCGTTTGATTTAGGTTAATGTTTATTGTTAGGGCTAAGGCTAGGTTTTTGTTTAGGTCTAGTGCTAGATTTATAGCTATAATTAGGATTAGCTTTGGGTCTAGGTCTAGTGTTAGGGTTAGGTAGAAGTTTAGGGTTACCAGTAGGGCTAGTGTTAAGGTTTGGTTTAGGGTTAGGGTCAGGTTTATACCTACAGTTATTGTTAAGGTCAGGGTTAGAGTTAGAGCTAGAATGAGGTCTAGGGTTAGAATTAGTAATATGTTAGATTTTAAGTTAGGCTAAGGATTAGGATTAGAACTAAAGTTAGAATTTGGGTTAGGGTTTGGCTTAGGTTAAGGGAAATGGTTAGAGCTAGGTTTACAGTTAGGGTTAGGGCTAGTGTTATGGTTAAGAGTAGGGTTATGGTTACAATTAGTTCTAGGGTTACAATTAGGAATAGGGTTAGGGTTAAAGCTTGGGTTAGGGCTCAAATTAGGACTAAGTTTTGGGTTAAGTTAGGGCTAGGGTTAGGGTTACGACTAATTTAAGTACTAGTGTTATGGTTAGGACTCAGATTAGGGGTAGAATTTGTGTTAGGGTTAGGGCCACGTGTTGGATAACGACTAATGTACAAACTAGGGTTGTTATTAGGGCTAGTTTAGGGTTAGGGTTAAGGCTAGGTCTAGTGTTAGTCTTAATTTAAGGTTAGGATGATTTTTAGACCAAGGATTAGTATTAGGGTAAGCATCAAGGTCAGGTTTAGTTTTAGAGTTAGGATTTTGGCTAGGTGTAAGTTTAGGGTTTTTTTTTTTTTAGGTTGAGGGTTAGGTTTAGGGCTATGGCTTGGTTTTGTTTAATGGCTGGGGCTAAGGATAAGGCACGTGTTAAGATTAGCGTTATGGTTAGTGCTAGTGTTAGGGTTTAGTTTAGGCTTATAATTACAGTTAAATTTAGAGTTAGGTTTAGATTCAGAGTTAGGTTTAGATCTAGGCTAAGGGCTAAGGCTATGGGTAGGGCTAGGGCAAGAGTTAGAGTTAGTCTTAGGGCTAGGGATAGGGTTAGGATGGGCTGGGATTAGTGCTATGCTTAGTGTTAGTGTTAGGCCTAGGGTTAGGGCAAGGGATAGAGTTAGGTTTAGGGTTATGGTTAGGTTTAGGGTTATGGTTAGGTTTAGGGTAAGGGAAGAGATTATAGGTAGGTTTAGAGCTAGGGCGTGGGTTAGAATTTGGCTTAGGGCTTAGGTTATGATTTGGGTTAGGATTAAGGCTAGGTTTAGAACTGGGATTAGGGCTAGCGCTAATTTCAGGTCTAGCATTATGTTTAAAGATAGTTTTAGGGTTATGTTTAATTATGTCTAATGTAAGGATTAGTTTTAGGGTTAGGGTCAGGTTTAGAGCTAAGGTATTATTAAGGTCAGGGTCGCAATTAGTGTTCGGGATAGGTTAAGGTTTAAAGTTAGGGCTCAAATTAGCATTAGAGTTAGGATTAAGGTAATAATAGTGTTAGGTTTTGATTTAAGGTTAGGTTTAGTGTAATGGATATGGTTAGGTTTAGCGATAGGGTTAGGTTTAGGCCTAGGGTTAGCGTTAGGGTTAGGGTTAGGGTTAGTCTAATGGATAGGGTTAGAACAAGGTTTACAGCTAGGGTTATGGGTAAGACTAGTTCTAGGTTTAGGGTTAGGGCTATGGATCAGGTTAATGTTTGGGTTAGGGCTCGGATTAGGGCTAAGTTTTTTGTTAAGTTAGTGTTAGGGTTAGGGTTAAAACTAATTTAAGTAAGAGTGTTATGATTAGGGATAGTTTTAGGGTTAGGGTTTGGGCTAGGTCTAGTCTTAGTTTTAGGTTTAAGGTTAGAGTGATGTGTAGAGATGGGGTTAATATTAGGGTCAGTGTCAGGTTCAGAATTAGTTTTAGGATTTTGCTTAAAACTCGAATTACATCTAGTTTTAGTTGCTAGGTGTGGGGTTAGGGTTTGGTTTAAGTTAAGGGTAATAGAGCTATGGCTAAGTTTTGGAATAGAGCTAGGGCTAGAGTTAGGGCTATGTTTAGGATTAGCATTAAGGTTAGGGTTAGGTGAAGTATTAGGTTTAGTTGTAGGCTTAGGATTAGTGTAGAATTAGGTTAGATCTAGGGTTAGGGCTAGGGCTAAAGAAAGGTCTAGGATTAGGCCGAGGGTTAGGACAAATATTAGGGTTCTGGTAAGGGATAAAGTTATAATTAGGGTTAGGTCTAGGGTTACAGTAAGAATTAGTATTTGGGCTAGGGTTACATTTAGGGTTAGGCCTAGCATTAGGGATAGTGGTATGATTAAGGCTATATTTAGTTCTAAATTAAGGGCTAAATTTTTTGTTAGGTTTAGGGCTAAGATTATGGCTAGGGCTAAGATTAGGTCTAGTGTTATGGTTAGAAATAGGTTTAGGGTTAGCTTTTGGTTAAGTCTAGTGTAAGGGATAGGTTTAGGGTAAGGGTCAGGTTTAGAGCTAGGGGGATTATTAGTGTCCTGGTCAGTGTTAAGGTTTGGTTTAGGTTTGACTTTATGTTTAGTGCTCGAATTAGCATTTGGATTAGGGTTAGTGTAACGATAGGGTTAGGTTTAGGGTTCAGGTTAGGTTTAGGGTAATTGACATGTTGGGATTAATGATAGGATTGGGGTTAGGCCTAGGATTAGAATTAGGGTCAGGATTAGAGGTAGTTAAAGGCAGGATCAGTGCTCAGGATAGAGTTAGTGTTAAGAATAAACCAGAATTAGGACTAGGTTTAGGGCATGGCGGTAGGGTTAGTTTTTGTGTTAGTGTAAGAGTTATTGTGAGGGCTAGGGCAAGGTCTTTGTTTAGGTCTAGGTCTAGAGTTAAGGCTAGAATTAGGATTAGGTTTAGGTCTAGTGCTAGTGTAGGGTTAGGTTAAGTTTAGGTATAAGGTTACTGGTAGGGCTAGTGTTATGGTTTGGTCAAGGTTTAGGATCAGAAAAAGGGTGTGGGTTAGGGTTAGCATTTGGTATAGGGTTGGAGCTAGAGTGAGCGCTAAGGTTAGCAGTGTTTTTAGGGTTTTTGTTAGCCTAAGTATTAGGGATAGGTCTAGGTAGGGTTACCATTAGGGTTACCATTTCTCTTGGGTTAAGGGATAGCATTAGAGCTAGTGTTAGGGCTATGGTTAGGGTTAGGGCTAATTTTAAAGCTAGGTTAAGGTCTCAGATTAGGGCTAGTTTTTGTGTTAGGGCTAGGGTTATGGCTAACATAAGATCTAGGGTTACAATTAGGGTTAGCTTTAGGGTTTGGATTAGGGATAAGTCCAGTGTTGTGGATAGGTTTAAGGTTAGGTGATATTTAGAGCTAGGATTAGTGCTAGAATAGGAGTCAGGGTCAGGGTTATTTTTAGGGTTAGAGTTAAGACTCAGATTACGGCTAGGGTTACTATTGGCATTTTGCTTAAATTTTTTGTGATGTTTAGAGCTAGGATGAGTGTTAGGGTATGAGTCAGGATCAGGGTTAGTTTTAAGGTAAGGTTTATGACTCGAAGTAGGGTTAGGTTTGGTCTATGTGTATTGTTAGGATTTGTTTTAAGTAAAAGTTTAGGGTTAGGGCTATTTCTCAGTTTTTTTTTTTTTAATCCAAGGAGTAGGGGTAGGGCTAGTTTTATGACTAGTGTTAGTGTTAGGTCTAGTGTTAGTTTTAGGCTTAGGCTTAAGTTTAGATTTAGATTTAGAGTTACAGTTAGAGTTAGATCTAGGGTTAAGGCTAGAATTAAAGATAGAGCAAAAGTTAGGGCTAGGGTTATGGTTACACTAAGGGATAGGTTTTACAGAACTAGGGATAGAGATAGGGCAAGTGATAGACTTAGTCTTAAGGCTAGCATTGGGTTAAGGGTTAGAGATTCTGGAAAATTAGGGCTAGGTGTTATAGCTAGGATTAGAGGTAGGGTGAGGGTTAGAATTATGGTTGGAGCTATGGTTACGGTTAAGGTTATGATTAAGGCTAGTTTTAGGGCTGGGATGAGGGCTAGGTTTTATTTTCGGGTTAGGGCTAGAATTAGGACTAGGGCTAATTTCCCATCTAGAATTATGGTTAAAGACTTTTAGGGTTAGGATTATACCTACATCTAGTGTAAAGGTTAGGTTTAGGGTTAGAGTCAGGTTTAGTTCTAGGGGCATTGTTAGGGTCAAGATCTGGGTAATGATACGATTAAGTTTAGTGTTCAGGTTAGGTTTTTGTTAATGGACATGGATAGGAATAGGGATAATGTTAGGTTTAGGCTAATTTTATGATTAGGGTTAAGTTAGGGTTATGGTAATGGATAGGGTTAGGGCTAAGGTTAGGGCTAGGGTTCTGGTTGTGATTATGACTACGGTTAGATTAAGGCTTAGGGTTAAAGCTCGGGTAAAGGTTCAGAATAGACTAGATTTTGGGTTAGGGTTATAGCTAATGAAAGTAGAAGGGTTACAATTAGGGCTAATTTTAAGGTTAAGTTTATGCCTGGTTTAGGGTTTCGGTTAGGTTTAGTGTTAGGGTGATGTTTAGAGCTAGGGTTAGTGTTAGTGTCAGAGTCAGGGTCAAAGTTAGTTTTAGGGTTCATGTTAAAACTGAAATTAGAGCTAGGGTTATAGTTCGGGTTAGGGTTCAGTTTAGGTTAAGGATTAGGGTTAGCACTATGGCTTGGTTTTGTTTTAGGGCTAGGTTTAGGGCTAGTTTTGGGATTAACATTAGGGTTAGGGCTAATGTTAGTTTAGGCTTAGGCTTAGTGTTAGGATTAGATTTAGAGTAATGTTAGATCAAGTTCAGGGCTAGGGTAAGAATAGGGCTGGGGTTAGGGATATGTTTAGGGCTAAAATTAGAGTTACGGTAACGGATAGGGTTAGAACTCGGTATAGAACTAGTGTGAGAGTTACAGTTAGTCTTAGGGCTAGGATTAGGGAAGAGCTAAATTATGGTTAAGATTAGGGCTAGTGTTAGTGTTAGAATTAGGCCTAGTTTTAGGGTTAGGGTTATGATTAAGGCTTTGTTTAGAGATAAAATAAGGGCTATGGTTTGTGTTAAACTTAGGCTAGGATTATGGCTATTGCTAAAGTGAGGTCTAGGGTTATGGTTAGGGATAGTTTTAGGGTTAGGTTTATGTGTAGGTCAATTGTAAGAGTTAAGTTTATGGTTAGGGTCATGTTTAGAACTAGGGGTATTATTAGCATCATGGTCAGGGTCAGGATTAGGATTTGGGTTAATTAAGTTTTGGCGTTAGGGCTCAAATTAGCATTAGGGTTAGGGATAGGGTAACGATAGGGTTAGGTTTATTGTTCAGGTTAGGTGTTGAGTAATGGATTGGGTTAGAGCTAAGATTAGGACTAGGGTTATGGTTAGGATTAGGTCTAGGGTTAGGCTTAGGGTTTGGGTTAGGTTTAAGGATAGTGTGACAATTAGGGTTAGCTTTATTGTTAAAGCTATGGTACCACATGGATTAGGGCTATTTTGTGATAGTTTAGGGCTACGGCTAATGTAAGAACTAGTGTTATGATTAGGGCTAGTTTTGATGTTAATTAGAGGGCTAGGTATAATTTTAGGGGTAGGTTTCTGGTTAGGGTGATGTTTAAAGCTAGGGTTAGTGTTACTGTCAGTTTCAGTGTTCAGGTTAGGTTATGGTTAGGGTTAAAGCCAGAATTAGGACTAGGTTTAGGACTAGGGGATGGATTATTGTTTGGGTTAGGCTAACGCTTATTGTTAGGGCTAGATCTAGGTTTTTCTTTGGGTCTAGGGCTAGAGTTATGGCTAAATTTGAGAATAGGTTTAGTTCTAGGGCTATTTGTACCATTAAGTTTAGGTATAAGGTTAGTGGTAGGTCTAGTTTCGGTTTGATTTAGGGTTAGATTCAGGTTTAGACCTACAATTAGTTTTAGGGTCAGAATAAGGGCAGGGTTAAGGTTAGGGTTTGGGTTGTAGTTAGAGCAAAATTAAGGCTAGGATTAGGACTAGTAATAGGGTTAGGGGTTGGGTTAGGCTAAGATTAGGGTTAGGATTAGGGTTAGCATTAGATTTAGCGTTTGGCTTAGGGTAAATAATAGGGTTAGAGCTAGGGTTAGGGCTAGGGTTAGGGTTAAAGCTAGGTTTAGGGCTCAGGTTAGGGCTAGTTTTTTGTTAGGGTTAGTGCTAGAGTTAGGGCAAAGGCTTATGTAAGAATTGGGGTTACAATTAGGGTTAGTTTTAGGGTTAGGTTTAAGGGTAGGTATAGTGTTAGGGTTAGGTTTAAGGTTTTCGTGATATTTAGAGCTAACAATAGTGTAAGGATAGGAGTCAGTGTCACGGATATTTTTAGGGTTAGGGTTAGGACTCAAATTAGGGCTAGGGTTACTGTTAGGGTTCAGTTTAGGTTAGGGTCATGTTTGGAGCTAGGGTGCATGTTAGGATATGAGTCAGGGTCAGGGTTAGTGTTAATGTTCGGGTTAGGACGAAATTTAGGGCTAGAATTAGGTCTAGGTGTAGTGTTATGGTTTGGTAGAAATTAAGGTTTAGGGTTAGGTCTATTGCTCGGTTTTGTTTTACTGCTAAGCTTAGGGTTAGGGCTAGTTTTATTATTAGCATTAGGCTTAGGGCTAGTGTTAGTGCTAGCCATAGGATTAGGTTTAGGGTTTGACTTAAAATAAAGTTTAGACCTAGGATTAGGGCTAGGAATTAGGATAGGTTAAGGGTTAGGGCTAGGGTTTTGGTTATGGTAAGGGTTAGGGTTAGAACTATGGATAGGGCTAGTCTGAGAGTTAGAGTTAGTCTTAGGGCTAGATCTAGACTTAGGGTTAGGGATAGGGTTAAGGTTAAATTAGGTCTAGTATTAGGGCTAGGGTTAGTGTTTAGCTTAGAACTAGCTTTAGGGTTTCGGTTAGGGTTAAGTTTATGGTAATGGTTGGTTTTGGGTTTAGGGTTTGGTTTTCATTAAGGGTTATGGTTAGGGCTATGGCTTGGTTTTGACTTAGGGCTCTGAGTAGGGTTTGGGCTAGTTTTAGTATTAGTATAGGGTTAGAGATAGTGTTAGGTTTAGGCTTAGGCTTAGGGTTAGGGTTAGATCTAGGGTTAGAGCTAGGGCTTGGGTTAGTGTTACTGTAGGGGATAGGGTTAGAACTAGGTACATGGCTAAGGTGAGAGTTAGAGTTAGTTTTAGGTATAGGGTTAGGGCTAGGGTTAGGGATAGGGCTAAATTGGGGCTAAGATTGGGGGTAGGGTAGAGTTAGGGTAAGGCCTAGTTTTAGGGTTATGATTAACGCTAAGTTTAGGAGTAGCCTTAGGATAAGGGATGAGGTTTTTGTTTGGTTTGAGGCTAGGATTATGGCTAGGGCTAATGCCAAGTCTACTTTTATGTTTAGGGATAGTTTTAGGGTTAGGTTTGTGGCTAGGTCTAGTGTAAGGGTGAGGTTTAGGGAAAGGGTCAAGTTTAGAGGTAGGGGAGTAATTAGGGTCAGAGTGTGGATTAGAGTTTGGTTTAAGTTAGAGTTTAGGGTTAGGCCTCAAATTAGCATTAAGTTTAGGCTTAGGGTAATGATAGGGTTAGGATTAGAGTTCAGGTTAGGTTTAGGGTTATTGATAGTATTAGGGTTAGGCTTAAGGTTAGCCTTAGTGTAAGGGTTATGGTTAGGGTAATGGAAAATGGAAATTGTTAGAACTAAGTTTAGTGCTAGGGTTATGGTTAGGAATAGGTTAGGGTTAGAGTTAGGGTTAGAATTAGAAGTAGGGTTAGGGCTATGGTTAAGTTTAGAATGAGGGCTAGGTTTTGACCTAGGGTTAGGGATAGGGTGAGGGTTAGATTTAGAGTTAGATCTAGAAATAGGATTATAGTATGGATATGGTTAGGATTAGGGCTGGGGTTATCATTAGGATTACAGTTATGGTTAAGGTAATGGATACTTTTAGATGTAGAATTAGGGTTAGAGTTAGGGTTAGATCTAGTTTTAGGGTTAGGGTTATGGCTATGTTTTTGTTTAGATTTATTGCATGGGTTAGGATTTGAGCTAGAGTTAGGGCTATGGTAAGTGTGAGGCCTAGGTTTTGGTTTAGAATTTGTTCTCCAGTTAGGATTAGGGTTAGGGTTAGGCCTAGGATTTTAAATAGAATTAAAATTAGGGTTTGAGTAATGAGTAGGTTTAGAGCTAGGTTTAGGGCTGGGGTTAAGGTTAGGATTAGGGCTAGTGTTAGGGTTATAATTAGGGAAAAGTCTAGGTTTATGTTTAGGGTAAGGATTAGGCTTTGAGTTAGGTTTAGGACTAAGGCAAGGTTTAGTTTAGGGTTAGGGCTAGGGTTAAGGTTAGGGTTACAATTAAGGCTAGGTTTAGGCGTAGGGTTAGCTCTAGATTTTGTGTTTGGTTTAGACCTAGGGTTAGGGCTGTGGGAACTGTAAGAGTTAGGGTTATGATTAGAGTTAGTTTTTGGTTTAGGTTTATGGCTAGATCCAGTGTTAGGTTTAGGTTTCTAGTTCTGGTCAGATTTAGAGGAAGATTTAGTGATAAGTGCAGAGTCAGTGTCCATGTTAGAGTTAGAATTAAGGTTGCAAGCAGAATTACAACCTAGGGGTAGGGTTAGTGTTTGGGGTAGGTTAAGGGTTATTGTTTGGGCTAGGGCTAGGTTTTTTATGTCGAGGCTAGAGTTAAGGCTCGATTTAAGATTAGGTTTAGGTCTAGGTGTAGTAGTAGACTTATGTTTGGGTGTAAGTTTACCAGTAGGGCTAGTGGTAGGTTTTGATCTAGGGTTAGGGTCACTTTTAGACATAGGGTTAGTGTTAGGGTCAGAATAAATTTCAGCATCAGCATTAGGGTTTGGGATAGGGTTATATGTATAGTAAGGGCTATGGGTAGGACTATAAATAGGCTTAGGGTTTTGGTTAGCCTGAGGATTAGTGATAGGTCTAGGATTACCATTAGGGTTAGGATTTTAGGGTAAGGGATACAGTTAGATTTAGGGTTAGGGATAAAGTTAGGGTTAGGGTTAGGGTTAAATCTAGATTTAGGGCTCAGATTAGGGCGAGTTTTTGTGTTAGTGTTAGGGCTAGGGTTAGGGCAATGGCTAATGTAAAAACAGGAGTTAAAATTAAGGTTAGGGGTAGGGGTAGGTCTAGTGTTAGGGATAGGTTTAATTTTAATGTGATATTTGTATCTAGAATTAGTGTTAGGATAAGAGTCAGAGTCAGGGTTTGCTTTATGTTTAGGGCTATGACTCAAACAATGGCTAGGTTACTCTTAGGGTTTGGTTTAACTTTAGGGTGCTGTTTAGAGCTATGGTGAGTCATAAGATATGAGTCAGAGTCTGGGTTAGTTTTCAGGTTAGGGTTATGACTCAAATTTGGGATAGGATTAGATATAGGTGTAATGCAGAATTTTGTATAAGTTAAGCTTTAGTGTTAGGGCTATTGCTCGGTTTTATTTTAGTCCTAGTTTTAAGGTTAAGGTTAGTTTTATGATTAGCATTAGTGTAAGGCCTAGTGTTAGTGTTAGGCTTAGACTTAGTGTTAGGATGAGATTTGGAGTTAGGTTTAGATTTAGATTTAGGGCTAGATTTAAGAGTAGAGCAAAGGCTAGGCCTAGGGTTAGGATTAGTGTAAGGGATAGGGTTGAAACTAGGGGTAGAGCTAGGATTAGTGTTAGTGATATTCTTATTGCTAGGGTTATGGTTAGTGTTAGGGATAGGGCTATATAGGGATAGTATTAGGGTTAGGGTTAGTGTTCAGCTTAGGACTAGCCTTATGATTAGTTTTAAGTTTAGGGTAAGGGATGGCATTATAGCTAGGTTTAGAGGTAGGGTGAGGGTTACAATTAAGGTCAGGGCTAGTGTTAGGTTTAGGATATTGATTAAGGCTAGGTTTAGGGCTAGAATGAGGGCTAGGGTTTGTTGTAGGGTTAGGTCTAGAATTAGGGCTAGGGCTACTGTCTGGTCTATTGTTACAGTTAAGGATAGATTTAGGGTTTGGTTTATGGCTAGGTCTAGTTTAATGGTTAGGTTTCAGGTAAGGGTCAGTTTTAGAGCTAGGTGTAAATTTAGGGTCAGGATCAGGGTTAGAGTTTGTTTTGGTTTAAGGTTTAGGGATTGGGCTCAAATGAGCATTAGGGTTGGGTTAGGACTAGGGTAATGAATAGGGTTAGGGTTAGGATTCATGGTAGGTTTAGGGTAATGGAGAGTTTTAGGGTTAGTGATAGGGTTAGGGTTAGGCCTAGGGTTAGCATTAGAATCTGGGTTATCATAAGGGTAATGTATAGGGTTAGAGCTAGTTATAGGGCTAGGTTTATGGTTAGGATTAGGGCTAGAGTTAGGGTTAGGGTTAGGGTTAGGGCTAATAACCGTAGCTAATGGCAGGGTTAGGGTTAAGGTTAGGATAAGTTTAGGTTTTGAGGTAGCTTTAGGTATAGGTTGAGGGTTAGTGGTAGTGTTAGGTCTAGGGTTAGGGTTATGTTTATGGTCAGCTTAGATTTAGGGTTAAGGCTAGGGTGTTAATTAGGGTTAAGTTAAGGTATTGGGTAATAGATTGGGTTAGATGTAAGGTTACATTTAGGGTTAATGTTAGGTTTAAGGTTAAGTTTGGGTTTAGCGCTATGTTTACTATTGAGCTTAGTTTAATGGTTAGCGTTTGAATTAAGGTTAGGGCTATGGCAAGGGTTAGGTTTAGGTTCAGGTCTAGGGTTAGTTTTATGGTTTGGGTTAGGTTTACAATTAGGTTTATGGTTTGATTTATGTTTACAGATTAGGGCTAGGGTTAGTGTTAGGTTTAGGGCTATGATTAAGGATAGGGATAAATCTAGTGTTATGGCTGGGATTAGGGTTATCATTAGTGTTAGATTTAGAGTTAGGTTAATGGCTAGTGTTAGATCTAGGGTTCAGGTTAGTGTTAAGGTGTTGGTTAGGGATAAGGATAGGGTTATGTTTAATCTAAGGGTTAGGCTTTTTGCTAGGGTAAGGCCTAAGTTCAGGGTTAGTGTTAGGGTTAGGGTTAGGGCTAGTTTTAGGGTGAGAGTTATGCTTAGGGTAGGTATAGACCTCGGATTAGGGCTAGGTTTTGTGTTGGGTTTAGGCCTAGGTTTAGTGCTATGGGTAATGTTATACCTATGATCTTAATTAGGGCTAGTTTTATGGATAGGTTATGGCTACGTCTAGTGTTAGGTTGATTTTGGTTTGGGTTCAAATTTAAAGCTAGGTTTAGTGTTATTGTCAGGCTCAGTTTTGGTTTGGCTTAAGATGACAGCCAGAATTAGGACTAGGGTTAGGTCTAGGGGTAGGGTTAGTGTTTGCTTTAGATTAAGTGTTATTGTTAGGGCTAGGACTAAGTTTTTGTTTCAGTTTTGGCTAGAGTTATTGCTAGATTTAGGATTAGGTTTAGGTCTAGGGCTAGTGTTAGGGTTAGGTTTAGGTATAGGGTTACTAGTAGGGCTAGTTTCAGGGTTTGGTTTATGGTTAGGTTCAGGATTACACCTAAAATTAGTTTTAGGGTCAGAATAAGGATGAAGGTTAGGGTTAGGTTTTGTGTTAGGTTTAAAGCTATAATGAGGGCTAGGGTTAGGACTAGTTATAGGGTTTGGATTTTGGTTAGGATAAGAAATAGGATTAGAACTAGGGTTAGCATTATGGATAGGGTTTGGCTTAGGGTAAGGGATAGGTTTAGACCTAGGTTTAGGGCTAGGATTAGGGTTTAGGTGTAGCTCTATGATTAAGGATAGGGTTAAATCTAGTGTTATGGAAAAGATTAGGGCTATTTTGTGTTAGGGTTAGGGCTAGAGTTATGGCTATGACTAATGGAAGATCTAGGGTTACAATTCGGGTTAGTTTTTGGGTTAGGTTTTGGGCTAGGTATGTGTTAGCATTAGCTTTAGTGTTAGGGTGATATTTAGAGCTAGGTTTAGTGTTTGGATAAGAGTCAGAGTTAAGGTTAGATTTAGGCCTAGGACTCCAATTACAGCTAGTGTTATGGCCATTTATAAGAGTAGGGTTTGGTATAGGGTAAGGTTTCTTATTAGAATAATGGCTTGGTGTTGTTTTAGGGCTAGGGCTAGGGTTGAGCTAGTTTTAGGATTAGTAATAGCGATTGGACTAGTGGTAGGGTGAGTTTTAGGCTTAAGGTTAGGGTTGGATTTGGAGTTATGGTTATATCTAGGGTTAGGGCTATGGCTAGGGTTAGGGATCAGGTTAGGGCTAGTGTTAGGGTTATAGTAATGAATAGGGTTAGAAATATAAATAGGGCTATGGCGAGAGTTAGAGTTAGTCTTAGAACTAGGGTTAGGTTTAGAGTTAGGGTAGGGCTGAATTAGGACTATGATTAGCACTAGGGTTAGTGTTAGGGTTCGGCCTATGGTTAGGGCTAGGGTTATGCTTAATATTAGGGTTAGGATTAGGGTTAGTTTTAGTGGAAGTAATGGGGTTATAGCTAGGTTCATGGCTAAAGCGAGGTGTAAAATTAGGGATAGGACTAGGGTGAGGGTTATAATTAACGCTAGGTTTATGGATAGGATTAGGGCTAGGGTTTGTATTATGGTTAGGGCTAGAATTAGGGCCAGGGCTAATGTTATGTCTAGGGTTATCACTAGGAATAGTTTTAGGTTTAGGTTATGGCTAGGTCTATTGTAAGGGTTAGGTTTATGTTAAGGGTCAGGTTTAGAGCTAGGTGTATTATTAGGGTCAGAGTCCAGGTTAGGTTTTGGTTTAGGTTATGGTTTAGAGTTAAGGCTCAAATTAGCATTAGGGTTAGGGTTAGGGCTAGAGTAATGGATAGGGTTAGGGCTAGGGTTCAGGATATGTTAAGAGTAATGTATATGGTTAGTTTTAGTGATAAGGTTAGAGTTAGGCCTAGGGTTTGCATTTGGGTTAGGCTTATATTCAGGGTAATGGATAGGGCTACTACTATTGTTAGGGCTAGCGTTAAGGTTAGTATTAGAGCTAGGGTTAGGGTTAGGGCTAGGGTTATGTTTAGGGTAAGAGTTAGAGTTTGAGCTAGTGTTAGGGCTAGAGCAAGCATTAGGGTTAGGGTTAGGGCTAGGGTTAGGGATAGTGTTATGCTTATGGCTAGGTTAAGGACTAGGATTACGGCTAGGTTTTGTGTGAGGTTTAAGGCTAGTGTTAGGGCTATGTGTAATGTAAGATCTAGGTTTTTCTTATGATTAGTTTTAGGGTTAGGGTTATGAATAGGTCTAGTGTTCTGGTTAGTTTTGGGTTTAAGTTTAGGGCCAGAATGACAGCTAGGGTTATGTCTATGGGTAGGGTTACTCTTTGTATTAAGTTCACAGTTATTGTTAGGGCTAAGGCTAGGTTTTTGTTTAGGGCTAGGGCTAGATTCATTGCTATATTTAGTATTAATTTTAGGTCTAGTGCTAATATTATGGTTAGGTTTAGGTATAGATTTACTGGTAGGGCTACTGTTAGGGTTTGGTTTGGGGTTAGGGTCAGGTTTAGACCTAGGTTTAGTATTACAGTTGAAATAACTGTAATGATTAGGAGTAAGGTTTCAATTAGTGTTAGAGATAGAATGAGGGATAGGGTTAGTGTTAGTATTAGAGTTACAGTTTTGTGTAGGCTAAAAATTAGGTTTAAAACTAGGGTAGCATTAGGATGAGGATTTGTCTTAGGGTAAGGTAAAAGGTTATAGCTAGGGTTAGGAATTTTGTTAGGGTTAGGGATAGGGCTAAGGTTATGTTAGTGTTAGGGTTAAAACCAGAAATAGGATTCAGATTAGGGCTAGGATTTCTGTTAGGGTTAGGGCTATGGCTAATGTATTAACTAGGGGTGAAATTAGGGCTAGTTTTCTGGTTAGGTTTAGGACAAGGTCTAAGTGTTTGGTATAGGTTTATGGGGAAGTTTAGAGCTAGGGTTAATGTTAGGGTCTGTGTCAGGGTCAGGGTAAGTTCTAGAGTTAGAGTTAGGACTTGAATTAGGGCTTGTGTTAGGGCTAGGTATAGGGTTAGGATTTAGTTAAAGTTAAGGATTAGGCTTAAGCCTATGACTTGGTTTTGTTTGAGTGCTAGGGCTAGGGTTAGGGCTAGTTTTCCAATTAAAATTAGTTTAGGGCTAGTGTTAGGGTGAGTTTTATGCTTAAGGTTAGGGTTAGATTTAGAGTTAGGGTTAGATCTTTGTTTAGAGCTAGGGCAATATATATGGCTAGGTTTGAGTCTAGTTTTAGGGCTAGGGTTTGGGTCATGGTAAGGGATAGGTTTTGAGCTAGGGTTAGGTCTAGGGTGTGAATTATAGTTAGTCTTAGAGCTCTGATTAGGGTTTGGGTTAGGACTAAATTAGTGCGAGGATTAGCGCTAGGGTTAATGTGAGGGCTAGGCCTAGGTTTAAGGCTATATTAGTGTTATGATTAGGGTAAGGTATGATGTTATTGCTAGGTTTAGGGAGAGGGTCAAAATACAGTTAGGGCTAGGGTTATGTTTAATATTAAGGCTAGTTTTAGGACTAGGATTTGGGCTGTGTTTTGTGTTAGGGTTAGAAATAGGATCAGTTCTAGGTATAAGGTTAGGGTTAGATTTAGGGTGAGGTTTATGTCTAGTTCTAGTGCAAGGGTTAGGTTTAGAGTTAGGGTCAGGTTTAGTGATAGGGTTATTATTAGTGTCACGATCACAGTGAAGATTTGGGTTAGTAACTCAAATTAGCATTAGGGTTAGAGTTAAGGTTAGGATATTAGATATGTTTAGGTTTAGGGTTCAGGTTAGGTTTAGGGTAATGTATATGTTTAGGGTTAGAGATAGGGTTACGGTTATCCTAGGGTTATCTTAGGGAGAGGGTCAAAATACAGTTAGGACTATGGTTAGGTTTAATATTAAGGCTAGTTTTAGCATTAGGATTAGGTTCATGGTTAAGGTAATGGATAGGGTTAGAGCTAGTTTTAGGGCTAGTATTGTGGTTCAGAATAAGGCTAGGGTTGTGGTTAAGTTTAGGGTTAGGTGAGTTTTAGGGAAAGGTTAGGTTTAGGGTAATGGTTAGGGTTAAAATGATGTGAAGACTCAGATTAGGTCTAGGTTTTGGGTTAGGTTAGGGCTAGGATTAGGGCTATGTCTAAAGTATGATCTAGAGTTATGATTAGGGCTAGTTTTAGGATTAGGGTTAGCCCTAGGTCTAGTTTTAGGGTTAGGTTTATTTTTTAGGGTGATTTTAGAGCTAGGGTTAGTGTTAGGGTCAGAATCAAGATCAAGGTAAGTTTTAGGGTTAGGGTAGGACTAGAATTAGGCCTAAGATTAGGGCTAGGTATAGGGTTAGGTTTTGGTTTAGGTTAAGGTTTACGGTTAGGGCTAAGGCTCGTTTTTTTAGGGATAGCACTAGGTTAGAGCTAGTTTTAGGATTAGCATTAGTGTTAGGGCTAGAGTTAGTATGAGGTTTAAGCTTAAGGTTAGATTTGGATTTAGAGTTATGGTTAGATCTAGGGTTAGAGCAAGGGCTAGGATTATCGCTAAGGTAAGGACAAGTGTTAGGGTTATGGTAATTGATAGGGTTAGAACTGTGATTAGGGCTAGGGCGATTGAAAGATTTAGTCTTAGTGCTAGTGTTAGAGTTAGGGTTACAGCTAAATTAGGGCTAGGGTCAGGTCTAGAGTTAGTGTTAGGCTTAGGTGTAGGGTTAGGGTTAGGATTAGGTTTAAGGGAAGGGATGGGGGTTATCCCTAGGTTCAGAACTAAGGCAAAGGATAAAATTAGGAAAAGGGCTAGATTTAGGGTTCAGGTTAGGATCAACGCTGGGTTTAGGGATAGAATGAGGTCTAGCACTTGTGTTAAGTTTATGGCAAATATTAGGGCTAGGGCTAATATCAGGTTTAGGGTTATGGATAGGGATAATTTTATCGTAAGATTCATGGTCTAGGGGTAGTGTCAGAGTTAGGTTTAGGGTAATGTTCAGGTTTAGACCTTGGGATATTATAATGGTAAGGGTCAGGTTTGAGTTTGGTTTAGGTTAAGGTTTAGAGGTATGGCTTGAATTAGTGTTAGGGTTAGAGTTAAGTTTAGGGTAATGGATAGGGGTAGGTTAGGGCTTAATTTAGTTTTAGGGTAATGGACAGGGTTAGGGTTAGGCCTAGGGTTAGCATTGGGATTATGTTTATCTTTTGGGTAATGTATAGGTTTAGAGCTAGGTTTAGGCTCGGGTTTTGGTTAGGATTAAGTCTAGAGTGAGGTTAGGGATAGGGTTAAGGCTAGGCTTAGGGTTAGGTTTAGGGTATTGGTTAGGGCTTCAGCTAGTGTTAATGCTAAGACTAGGATTAGGTTTACAGTTATGTCTAGGGTTAGGATTAATTTTAGTATTAGGGTTAGGACTAGGATTATCATTAGGTTTAGGGTAATGTACAGGGTTAGATGTCAGGTTAGGGTTATGATTTGTGTTAGTTTCAGGACTAGGTTAGGATTTGAGCTAGGTTTAGGACTATGGCAAGGGTTAGGTTTATGATTAAGTCTAAAGTTAGATTTACCATGAGGGTTAGTGTAGGTTTATGGTTGGAGCAAGGTTTATCATGAAATTTATGGTTAGGGTTAGGATAATGGGTGGGTTAGAGCTAGGGTTAAGGCTAGGATTAAGTTTAGGATTAATGTTAGAGTTAGGGTTTGGCTTAGGGTTACTGTTGCGATTAGGTTAAGGGTAAAGGTCAGGGATTGGTAAGAGTTAGGGCTAGGGTGAGGGTTCAGCTTTGAATAGAGTTAAGGATAGAGGTAGGTTAGGGTTAGGGCTAGAATTAGCACTAGGTTTAGGGTTATGGTTAGTGTAATGGATAAAGTTAGAGCTAGGGTTTGGCCTATAGTTATGGTTAGGATTAGGGCTAGGATTAGGGTTCAGGTTTGGGCTAAGTTATTTTAGGGTAAGTGTTAGGGTTACATCTAGGGAAAGGGTTAGGGTAGATTTAGGTTTAGGGTTAAGGCTAGGGTTAGGATTAGGGTTAGGATAAAGTATATGGTTAGATATAGTTTTAGGTGTAGGGTTAGTGTTAGATTTAGTTTTAGGATTAGAATTAAGGCTATGAATACGTTTAGGTTTATGGTATGGGTTAGGGTTAGAGCTAGGTTAGGGCTATGGTGAGTGTTAGGTTTAGGGTTAGGTCTAGGATTAGTTTTCCGGTAAGGGTTAGTGTTAGTGTTAGGGTTATGGCTAGGGTTATTAATAGGGTTAGAGTTAGGGTTAGGGTCATGGTTAGGTTTAGAGCTAGGTTTGGGGCTATGGTTAAGGTTAGATTAGGGTGAGAGTTAGGTTTAGATTTAGGGATAGGTCTAAGTTTATACTTAGGGTAAAGGTTAGGCTTTGAGCTAAACTTAGGACTAAGGCTAGGGTTACTGTTAGGGTTATGCTTAAGCCTAGGTTTAGGCCTAGAATTCACTCTAGGTTTTGTGTTAGGTTAAGGCATAAGAATACGACTATGGGTAATTTAAAAGCTAGGGTTATGAATATGGCTAGTTTTAGGGCTAGAGTTATGGCTAAGTCTAGTGATAAGTTTAGATTTTCAGTTAGGGTCAGGTTTAGAGGTAGGTTTACTGTCTATTTTTAAGATAGAGGGAGAATAGACAGAGAGAGACTTTTTTAATGTTTATTTTTCAGTTTTCAGTAGACACAACATCTTTTGTTTTTTAATTTTTATGTGTTGCTCAGGATCAAACCCAACACCCCATGCATGCCAGGAGAGCATGTTACCACTTGAGTCACATCCCTAGCTCCAGGTTTACTCTTAAAGGCAAGGGCAGTGTTAAGGTTACAGTTAGAGTTAGGGTTACAGCCAAAATTAGGACTCAGTTTAAGTCTAGGGATAGGGTTAGTGTTTGGGTTAACTTAAGGATTATTGTTAGGGCTAGGGCTAGGTTTTTGTTTAGGTTTAGGGCTAGAGTTAAGGCTATATTTGGGATTATGTTTAGGTCTAGGGCCAGTTTTAGTGTTTGGTCTAGGGTTAGGGTAAGGTTTAGACCTAGGGTTAGTGTTAGTATCAGAATAGGGTCAGGGTGAGCATTAGGGTTTGGGATAGGGTTAGTGCTAGAGTGATGGCTAGGGTTAGGTTTTGGTAATGGGTAGGTTTAGAGCTAGGTTTAGAGCTAGGGTTAAGGTTAGGATTAGGGTTAGGGTTAAGTTTAGATTTACGGATAGGTCTAAGTTTATCTTTAGGGTAAGAATTTGGCTTTGAGCTAGGTTTAGGACTAAAGCTAGGTTTAGGATTAGGGTTAGGGCTAGGGTTAGGGTAAGTGTTACAATTATGGTAGGTTTAGGCCTTGAATTCATTCTAGGTATTGTGTTAGGTTAAGGTGTAAGTTTAGGGCTATGTATAATGTAAGACCTAGGGTTATAATTATGGCTATTTGTAGAGTTAGGGTTATAGCTAGGTGTAGTATTAGGTTTAAAATTTTGTTTAGGGTCAGGTTGAGAGATAGGTTTAGTGTTAAAGGCAGGGTCAGTGTTCAGGTCAGAATTAAAGTTAAGTTTAAAGTCAGAATGAGGCTTAGGTTTATGTCTAGGGGTAGGGTTAATTTTTGCGTTAGGTTAAGGGTTAATGTTAGAGATAGAGCTACGTTTTTTTGTTGTTGTTGTTGTTTGTTTTGTTTTGTTTGTTTGTTTGTTTGTTTTTTTCCCAAGGTCTAGGGCTAGAATTAAGGCTAGATTTGAGATTAGGTTTAGGTCTAGGCCTAGTGATAAGGTTAGATTTAGGTATAAGGTACCGGTAGGCCTAGTGTTGGGGTGTAGTCTATTAGGGATAGGGTCAGGTTTAAACCTAGGGTTAGTGTTATGGTCAGAATAAAGGTCAGGGTTAGGGTTAGGGTTTCGGATAGGGTTAGAGATAGAATGAGGACTAGGTTAAAGACTAATAATGTGGTTAGGGTTTTTGTTAACCTACAGAATAGGGATAGGTCTAGGGTTACCATGAGGTTTAGAGTTTTGCTTAGTGTTAGAGATAGAGTTAAAGCTAGTGTTAAGGATAGAGTGAAGGTTAGGGCTAGGTTTAAAGCTAGGTTTTGGGCTCGATTAGGGCTAGTTTTTGTGTTAGGGTTAGGACTAGTGTTAGGGTACCAGCTAATGTAATAACCAGGATCACATTTAGGGTTAGTTTTAGGGTTTGGGTTAGGGTTAGACCACTTGTGTTAGGGTTAAGTTTAAGGTTAGGGTGATATTTAGAGCTAGAGTTTGTATTAGGATAGGAGTCAGGGTCAGGGTTATTTTTATGGTTAAGGTTAGGACTCAAATATGGGCTGGAGTTACTGTTAGTGTTCAGTTTAAGTTAGAGTGGTGTTTAGAGCTAGGGTGAGTGTTAGGACATGAGTTATGGTAAGCATTAGTTTTAAGGTTATGGTTAGGACTCAAAATCAGGCAAGGGTTAGGTCTAGGTGTAGTGTTAGGGTTTGGTTTAACTTAAGGTTTAAGGTTAATGCCACTGGTAGTTTTTTTTTTTTTTAATTTCTATTATTAGGGTTAGGACTAGTTTTATGATTAGCATTAGAGTTTGGACTAGTGTTAGTGTTAGGCTTAGGCTTAGTGTTAGTGTTGCCTTTAGAGTTAGGGTTAGATCTAGGGATAGAGATAGGATTAAGGATAGGGCAAGGGTTAGGGCTAGGGGTTAGGGCTAGAGATGGGGATATGTTAAGGTATTGGGTTAGAATTAGGGATACAGCTAGTGTGAGAATTACAGTCAGTCTTAGGGCTAGGGTTAGAATTGATTTAGGGATAGTGTTATATTAGGGCTAGGATTAGGGCTAGGGTTAGTGTTCAGCTTTGACCTACCGTTAGTTAGGGATAGAGTTAAGTTTAGGATAAGGGATGATGTTATTTCAAGGGTTAGAGTTAGGGTGAGGTTTAGAGTTAGGGATAGGGGTAGAGATATTGTTAGGATATGATTAAGTCTAGGATTAAGGCAAGGATGAGGGATAGAGTTTGTTTTAGGGTTAGGCTAGGATTAGGGCTGGAGCTAATATCAGGACTAGGGTGACTGTGAAAGATGATTTTAGGGTTAGGTTTATGGCTACATCCAGTGTAAGGGTTAGGTTTAAGGTAAGGTTCAAGTTTAAAGCTAGGGGAATTATTAGGGTAATGGTCAGATTTAGAGCTACAGGAATTATTATGTTTATGGTCAGGGTTATGGTTTAGTTTAGGTTAGGATTTAGATATAGGGCTCAAATTAGTATTAGGGTTAAAGTTAGGGTAATGGTAGGGTTTGGTCTAGGGTTCAGGTTAAGTTTTGGGTAATTCATAGGGTTAGAGTTAGTGATAGGGTTAGCATAAGGCCTAGGGTTAGAATTAGAATAGGGGTCATGGTTAGGGTAATGGATAAGGTTAGAGCTAAGGTTAGAGCTAGGGTTATGCTTAGGAATAGGTTTTGAGTTAGGGTTAGGGTTTCGGTTAGAACTAGGGTTAGGTTTATTGTTATATTTAGTGTAAGGGTTAGATTTGAGCCAGAGTTAGGGCTAGGATGAAGGTTAGGTTTAGGGTTAGGTCTAGGAATAGGATTTGGTAAGGTTATGGTTAGGGTACTGAATACGGTTAGATATAGGTTAGGGTTAGGGTTAGATTTTGGTTTAGGATTACGGTTCGGGTTAGGGTTTGAGCTAGGTTTGGGGCAATGGCGAGTGTTAAATTTAGGGTTATTATTAGGGGTAGATTTCCACTTAGGGTTAGGGTGAGCATTAGGGTTTGGTTTGTATTATCAATAGGATTAGGTTTAGGTCACTGTTTAGGTTAGGGTTAGGGTTAGGGGTAAGGTAAGGGCCATAATTAGGACTGGGTTAGGTCTATGGGTAAGTTTAGTTATTGGGTTAGGTTAAGGGTTATTGTTAGGGCAAGGGCTAGACTTATGGCTTTATTTAGGATTAGGTTTATGTCTAGGGCTAGTGTTAGTGTTAGGATTATGTATAGAGTTACCGGTATGACTAGTATTAAGTTTTGGTTTAGGGTTAGGGTCAGGCTTCAACCTAGGGTTAGTATTAGGGTCAGAATAAAGGTCAGAGTTGAGTTAGTGTTTGGGTTAAGTTTAGAGCTAGAATGGGGGCTAGGGATAGGACTAGTAATAGATTTAGGGTTTGAGGTAGGCTAAGGATTAGGGTTAGGACTGAGATAGCAGTAGGGTGAGGGTTTGACTTTGTGTAAAATATAGGGTTATAGCTAGGATTAGGTCTAGGGATAGGGTTAGGGGTGGGGCTAGTGTTAGGGGTAGGGCTCGGAAAAGGGCTAGGTTCTGTGTTAGGGTTAGGAATATGGCTAAGGTAAGAACTGGCATTACAATTAGGGCTGGATTTAGGTTTAGATTTAGGGTTAAGTCTAGTGTTAGGATTAGGTTGATGGTAAGGGTTATTGTTAGAGCTAAAGTTAATGTTAGGGTCAAAGTCAGGGTCAGTATTAGTTCTAGGGCTAGGGTTAGGACTCGTATTATGGCTCGGTTAGGGCTAGATGTAGGGTTAGGGTTTGGTTTAGGTTAAGGGTTAGGGTTAGTGCTATGTCTCGGTTATGTTTTGGGGCTAGTTATAGGGTTAGGGCTAGATTTCCAATTAGCATAGGCTTTAGAGCTAGTGTTAGGGTGTGGTTTAGGCTTAGAGTTACGGTTAGATTTAGAGTTAGGATTAGATCTAGGTTTAGGACTAGAGTGAAGGTTAGGGATAGGGTTAGGGCTAGGATTAAGGCTAGGTTTTGGGTAATGGTAAAGGATAGGGTTAGAACTAGGGATACGGCTAGGGTGAGAGTTAGAGTTAGTCTTAGGTTTAGGGTTAGGTTTAGCTTTAGGGTTAGCGTTAGTGCTGAATTAGGGCTAGAATTAGAGCTAGAATTAGTATTACGGCCAGGACTAGGTTTAGGGCTATGGTAAGGGTTATGCTTAGGGTTAGGTATGATGCAATAGCTAGTTTTAGGGATAGGTCCAGAGTTAAAATTAGGGTTAGGGCTAAGGTTAGGGTTAGAATTAGGATTAAGGCTAAGTTTAGGGCTATGATTAAGGCTAGGGTTTATGTTAGGGTTAAAGCTAGCATTAGGGCTAGGGCTAATGTCAGGTCTAGGGTTATGTTAGAAATAGTTTTAGATGTAGGATTATGGCTAGGTATAGTTTAATGCTTAGATTAAGTTTTAGGGTAAGGTTAAGATCTAGGGGTATTATTAGGGTCAGGTTAAGGTTTACGGTTTCTGTTAGGTTAATTTTTAAGTTTAGGACTCAAATTAGTGTTAGGGTTAGGTTTAGGGTTATGGTTATGGATATGGTTATGTTTAGGGCAATGGATAGGTTTAGAATAGTGTTATAAATAGGTTTAGGGTTATCCTAGGGTTAGCATTAAGGTTAGGGTTAGGGTAATGGATAGGGTTACAGCTAGTGTAAGGGCTAGTGTATTGTTAGGATTAGGGCTAGGGTTAGGTTTAGGGTTAGGGTTAGGTTTAAGGTAAGTGTTAGGGCTAGGATTAGGGTTATGGTTAGGGTTAAAGCTATTGTTAGGGCTCCAATTAGGGCTAGGTTTTGGGTTAAGATAGGGCTAGAATTAGGGCTATTTCTAATTTAATAACAAGGGTTAAGCTTAGGGATAGTTTTAGGCCTAGAGTAAGGGCTAGGTCTAGTGTTAGGTTTAGGTTTAGAGTGATGTTTAGAGCTAGGGTTAGTTTTAGGGTTAGAGTCAGGGTCAGGTTTAATTTTAGGATTAGGGATACAACTTGTATTAGAGGTAGGTTTAGGGCTAGGTGTAGTGTTAGGGTTTGGTTTAGGGTTAGGGATATGGCTCAATTTTGTTGTAGGGCTAGGGCTAGGTTGGGGTTAAATTAGGGCTCATTTTAGGACTAGTGTTAGTGTTACGGCTTGTGTTCGTGAGAGATTTAGGCTCAGGGTTAGATTAAGATTTAGGGTTAAATGTAGGATAAGGGCTTGGGCAAGGGTTAGGGCTAAGGTTAGGGCAAGTGTTAGGGTTATGGTAAGGGATAGGGTTATAACTAAATATAGGGCTAGGTCGAGAGTTAGTCTTAGGGCTAGGGTTAGGTTAAGTTACGTTTAGGGCTACATTGTGCTTAGGATTAGGTCTAGGGTTTGTGTTAGGGTTAAGCCTAGTGTTAGTCTTAGGTTTAATTTTAGAAATAGGGTTAGGTTTAGGGGAAGGAATGGGGTTATAGCTAGGTTGATGGCTATGTCGAAGGTCAGAATTATGGTTAGGGCTACAGTTATGGTTTGGGTTAGTAATAAGGTAAGATTTAGGGCTAGGATGAGGACTAGGGTTTATTTCAGGTTTATGGCAAGAATTAAGGCTAGGTAAAATGTCAGGACTAGAGTTATGTTTAGGGACAGATTTTGGGTT
This sequence comes from Urocitellus parryii, assembly GCF_045843805.1. Classification (NCBI taxonomy): domain Eukaryota; kingdom Metazoa; phylum Chordata; class Mammalia; order Rodentia; family Sciuridae; genus Urocitellus; species Urocitellus parryii. The sequence goes on from NC_135534.1 coordinate 123,608,994, forward strand.
AGGTTTATTTTTACGTCTAGTGTAAGGGTTAGGCTTAGGGTAAGGTTCAGGTTTAAAGGAGAGGTATTATTAGGGTTAGGAAAAGGTTCCAAGTTTGGTTTAGGTTAGGATTTAGAGTTAGGGCTTGAATTAGCATGAGGGTTAGCTCTAGAGTAATGCTAGGGTCAGACTTAGGGTTCAGGTTAAATTTAGGGTAATTGATAGGGTTATATTAAGCAATAGGGTTAGGTTTAGGCCTAGGGTTAGCATTAGGGTTAGGGTTATGTTTAGGGTAATGGATAGAGTTAGAATCAGGGTAAGGGCTAGGGTTATGTTTAGTGTTAAGGCTATAGTTAGGGTTAAGGTTAGGCATAGGGATAGGATTAGGGTTAGTGTTAGGGTATGGTTTAGGGTTTGAGCTAGGTTTAGCACTGGAGTGAGGGTTAGATTTATGCTTAGGTCCAGGTGAGAGTTATGGTTAAGGTCAGGATTAGTGTTAGGTTTAGGGTATTGGATAGAGTTATATGTCAGGTTAGGGTTAGAGTTAGGGTTAGGTTTAGGTTTAGGGTTAAGGTTGAGGTTAGGTTTAGGGTAATAGTTAGGTTTTGAGCTAGGTTTATGTCTGTGGCAAGGCTTAGGTTTATGGTTGTATCAAGGGTTATGTTTACAGTTAGGGTTAGGGTAAATTTAGGTTAGGGCTAGGGTTATCATTAGGGTTAAAGTTAGGGTAATGGGTAGGGTTAGAGTTAGTTTTATGGCTAGGGTTAAGATTAGGATTAGGGCTAGGGTTATGGTTAGTGTTAGGTTTAGGATAAGGGTTAGTCTTAGGGTTAGGTTAATTTTAAGTGTTAGGGATTGAGATTGAGCTAGGGTTTGGGCTATTGAAAGGGTTAGAGTTAGAGTCAGGGTCAGGGTTAGAGTTAGGGTTAGGGCTAGCTTAGCATTAGGGTTAGAGTTATGTTCAGGAAAATGAATAGAGTTATAGCTAGGGTTTGGCATATGGTTATGGCTAGTTTTAGGGTTAGGTTTTGGCAAAGTCCAGTTTTATGGTTAGGTTTTGATTAGGATAAAGTTTAGAGCTAGAGTTGTGTTAAAGTAAGGGTCAGGGTTTGGGTTAGGGTTAAGTTTATGGTTAGGACCAGCATTAAGACTAAGTTTAGGTCTAAGGGTAGGGTTCATGTATGGGTTAGGGCTAGGTATAGATTTTTGTTTAGGGCTATGGATAGAGTTATCACTGGACGAAGAATTAGGTTTAGGCCTAAGTCTAGTTTACATATAGGCTTACCAGTAGCACTAGTGTTAGGGTTCGGTTTAGGTTTAGGGTCAGGTTTAGACCTATGGTTAGTGTTAGTGTCAGAATAAGTTCAGGTTCATTGTTAGGGTTTGGGTTAGAGTTAGAGCTAGAATAAGAGTTGTAGTTAGGAGTAGTAATAGAGTTAGGGTTTGGGGAAGGCTAAGGATTAGGTTTAGGACTAGGGTAGGTTTAAGGTTATAGTTTGGCTTAGGGTAAGTGATAGGGTTAGCACTAGGGTTAGGGCTAGGCTTAGAGTTAGGGTTAGGGCTAGGGTGAGGGTTAGGTTTAGGATTAAAGCTAGGGTTAGGGCTCAGATTACGGCTAGGTTTTGTGTTAGCATTAAGGCTGTGGCTAATATAAGAACTAGCATTACAGTTAGGGCTAGTTTATGGTTAGTGTTATTTCTAGTTCTAGTGTTAGTGTTAGGTTTAGGGTTACAGTTATGTTTAGAGCTAGGATTATTGTTAGTGTCCGAGTTTGGTTCAGGTTAGTTCTAGGATTAGAGTTAGGACTCAAATTAGCACTAGTGTTACAGCTAGGTATAGGATTAAGGCTTGGTTTACGTTAAGGGTTAAATTTAGGAATATGGCTTGGTTTTGTTTTAGGGATAGGGATAGGGTTATGGCTAGTTTTAGGATTAGCATTAGTGTTATGGCTAGTGTTAGTGTGAGGTTTAGGCTTAGGATTAGGGTTACATTTAGAGTTTTGGTTAGGAATAGGGTGAAGGTTAGGGCTCCAGTTTGGGCTAGGGTTAGCCCTAGGTTTTGGGTTATGGTAAGGGATTGGTTTAGAACTACTAGTAGGGCTAGGTTGACAGTTAAATTTAGTCTTAAGGCTAGATTTATGAATATGGTTAAGGTTATAGCTAAATTAAGGCAAGGATTAGGGCTAGGTTTAGTGTTAGGATTAGGCCAAATTTTGGGTCTAGAATTAGGGTTAGGGTTAGCGTTAGGGTAAGGTATGATTTTACAGCTAGGTTTAGAGGTAGGGCAAGGGCTAAAATTAGGGTTAGGGCTAGGGTTAAGTTTAGGGTTAGGATTAAAGCTAGTTTTAGGTGTAGGATTAGGGCTAGGGTTTGTGTTAGGTTCAGGGCTAGAATTAGGGTTGGGGCTAAAGTCAAGTTTAGGGTTTTGGTTAGGGATAGTTTTAGGGATAGTTCTATGGCTAGGTATAGTATAAGAATTAGTATGAGAGTTAGTTTCAGGTTTAGAGGTAGGGGTGTTATTAGAATCAGGGTCAGAGTTAAGGTTTGGTTTAGGTTAATGTTTAGGGTTAGTACTTGAATGAGCATTAGGGTTAGGAATAGAGTTAGGATAATGGATATGGTTAGGTTTAGGGTTCAGGTTATGTTTAGGGTAATGGATAGGGTAAGGTTAGAGATAGTGTTAGGGTTAGGCTGAAAATTATCATTAATATTAGTGTTAGGGTTAAGTTAATGGATAGGTTAGAGCTAGTGTTAGGGCTAGGGTTATGGTAGGGTTAGGGCTAAGTTTAGTGTTAGGTTTACGGTTAACACAAGGATTAAAGTTAGTGTTAGGTTTAGGGTAAGGTTTAGGGCTAAAATTAATGTTAGAGTTAGGGTTTAAGCTAGGGTTGAGTCTTGGATTATGGCTATGTTTTGCATTACGTTAGGGCTAATGTTAGGGAGATGGCTAATGTAAGAACTAAAGTAACGATTATGGCTAGGTTTAGGGTTACGATTATGGATAAGTCAAGATTCAGGATTAGGTTCAGTTTAGGGTAATGTTTTGAACAAGGGTTAGTGTTAGGGTCAGAATCAGGGTCCAGGTTAGTTTTAGGGTTAGGGATAGGATTCGAATTAGGGATAGGCTTAGGGTTATATGTAGGGTTAGGATTTGGTTTAGGTTAAGGATTAGGGTTAGTTCTATGGCTTGGTTTTGATTCAGGGTTAAGTCCTAATTTAATGGTTGTTTTACAATTAGTGTTAGTGTTAGTGTTAATGCTAGAGATAGGGTGAGTTTAGGCTTAGGGGTAGATTCAGAATTATGGTTAATTCTAAGGTTAGGCTATGGCTAGGGTTAGGGCTAAGGTTAGGGCTAGTGTTTGGGTTACAGTAAGGGATAGGTTTAGAACTAAATATAGGGATAGTAAGAGAGTTAGAGTTAGTGTTAGGTCTAGGGTTAGGGTTTGGGTTAAATTAGGTCTAGGTTTAAGGTTAGGGCTAAATTAGGGCTAGGATTAGGTTTAGGTTTAGTGGTAGGTTTGGGCCTATCGTTAGGGCTCTTTAGGGTTAGGTTTAGGTTTAATTTTAGGGGAAGATAAGGAATTATACCTGCTTTAGAGCTAGGGTGATCATTAGAATTTGGTTTAGAGCTAGAGTTAGGTTTGTGTTAAGATTAAGGCTAGGGTTAGGGCTAGGGAGTTGGGTAGGGTTAGGACAAGTTTAAAAGCTAGAGATAATGTCAAGTTTAGGGTTACAGCTAGGGATAGTTATAGGGTTAGGTTCATGGCTTGGTCTAGTATAGTGGGAAGTTTTAGGTTAAGGGTGAGGTTTAGAATTATATGTATTTTTAGGGTCAGGGTCAGGCTTTCGGTATGGATTAGTCTAAGGTTTAGGGTTCAGGCTCGAATTAGCATTAGGGTTAGAATAAGCATTAGGGTAATGGATAGGGTTAGGTTTAGGATTCAGGATAATATTAGGGCAATGTTTTAGTGATAGGTTAGTGTTAGGTATAGGGTTTGATCTAGGGTTAGCTTTTGGGATAGGGTTATTTTAAAGGTAATGGATAGTGTGAGAGCTAGGGTTAAGGCTAGGGTTTTGGTTAGGGTTAGGGCTAGAGTTAGGGTTAGGAATAGGGCTGGGGCTAGGGTTAGTGTTTGGATTAGGTTTAGGGTACGGGTTAGGTTTTGAGCTAGAATTAGTGCTAGGGTGAGGGTTAGTTTTGGGGTTAGGTCTAGGGTTAGATTTACGGTTATGGTTAGGGTTAGTGTTAGGGTTAGGGCTAAGATTTTCATTAGAGTTAGGTTGGTTTGATGTAGGGTTTTGGTTAAGGTTAGATTTAGTTTTAGGGTTATTGTTAGGTGTAGGGCTAAGGTTTTCATTAGGGTTAGGTTAATGGCTAGTACTAGATTTCAGGTTATTGTTAGGGGTAGGTTTAGGTTTAGGGTTAGTGTTAAGGTTTGGGCTAGGGTTACAGTTAAAATAAGGCTTAGTGTTAGATCTAGGGTTAGGACTATGATGAGGGTTAGTTTTAGGGTTACGTCTAGTATTAGGTTTACAGTTAGGGTTAGAGCTAGTGTTATCATTAGGGTTAGGGTTAGATTTAAGTTAATGAATAATTTTAGAGACAGTATTAGGATTAATATTAACGTTAGGATTAGGGCTAGGGTTCGAGTTAGGTTTGGGGATAGGGCTAGGTTTATGTTTAGGGATAGGGTTAGGGTATTATCTAGCATTAGGTCTATGATGAGGGTTATGGTTTTGTGAAGGCTAGGGTTAGGGTTAGGATTAAACTTAGGGCTAGGTTTAGGCCTAGGATTAGGGCTAGATTTTAGTTTTAGTCCTAGGGTTAATGCTATGGTTAAGTAACGGCTAGGGTTATGATTAGGGTTATGTCTAGGTCTAGTGTTAGGTTTTGGTTTCTGGTCAGGGACAGTTTTAAAGCTAGGGTTAGTGTTAGTGTGAGGATCAGTTTTGTGTTAGGGTAAGGTTTAGGTTTAGAGCCCGAACTAGAACTAGGATTGGTCTAGAGGTCAGGTTAGTGTTAGGGTTAGGTTAAGGGTTACAATTAGTGCTAGAGTTTGGTTTTTGTTTGGGTCTTGGTTGAAAAATATGGCTAGGTTTATGTCTAGTGCTAGTGTTAGGATTAGGTTTAGGTATCGGATTATTGGTAGGGCTAGTGTTAGGGTTTAGTTTAGGGTTAGTTTCAGAATAAGGGTCTGGGATAGGGTTAGAGTTGGGTGATGGTTATATCTAGAATGAGGGCTAGGGTTAGGACTAGTAATAGGATTAAGGTTTGGGTTAGGATAAGGATTAGGTTTAGGACTAGGGTAAATATTATATTTAGGGTTTTGCATATTGTAAGAGACAAGGTTAAGTCTAGGGTTAGAATTAGGTTTAGGATTAGGGTTAGGGCTAATATTAGGGTTTCAGTTAAAGCTAGGGTTAGGTCTTGGATTAGGTTTTGATTAGCATCAGGTTAGGGTTATGGCTAATGTATTAACCAGGGTTATGATTAGGACTAGTTCTAGAATTAGGGTTAGGTTTAGGTCTAGTGTTAGGGTAAGGTTCAGGGTTATGATGATGTTTAGTGTTAGTTTTAGTGTTAGGGTCAGTGTCAGTTTCAGGGTTAATTTAAGGGTTAGAGTTATAACTCTAATTAGGGGTAGGTTTAGGGCTAGATAGAGGTTTCTTGTTTTGTTTTGGTTAAGACTTAGGTTTGGTGATATTGCTCAGTACTATTTTAGGGCTAGGCCTAAGGTTAGGGTTAGGGTTCAAGTTGGGGTTTAGGTTAGGTTTAGGTTTACACTTAGGGCTAGGTTTAGACCTAGGATTAGGGCTAGGTTTTGTGTTAGGTTTATCTCTTTCTTAGGGCCATGGGTAATGTAAGAGCTAGGGTTATGATTAGGGCTAGTTTTAGGGTTAGGTTTATGGCTAGATCTAGTGTTAGGATTAGGTTTTGCATCAGGGTCAGTGTTCAGGTTAGAGTTAGTGTTTGGATTAATTCCAAAATTAGGACTAGGGTTAGATCTTGGAGTAGGGTTAGTGTTTGGGTTAGGTTAAGGGTTACTGTTAGGGCTAGGGCTAGGTTGCGTTTAGGTCTAGGGATAGAGTTATGGCTAGATTTAAGATTAGGTTTAGGTCTAGGGCTAGTGTTAGGTTTAGGTATAGGATTACCTGTAGGCTAATGTTAGGTTTTGGATTTGGGTTAGAGTCAGGTTGAAACCTACATTTATTTTTAGGGTCAGAATAAGAGTTAGTATTTCGGTTAGTGTTGGGATTAGGGTTAGAGCTAGAATGAGGGTAAAGGTTTTGACTAGTAATAGGGTTAGTGTTTGGTTTAGGCTATGGATTAGGGTTAGGACTAGGGTTAGCATTAGGGTTAGGGTTTTGTTTAAGGTAACTGATAGGGTAAGTGCTAGGTTTAGGGCTAGGTTAGGGTTTGGGTTAAGGCAAGGTTTAGGGTTAGGGTTAAAGCTAGGGTTAGCATTCAAATTAGGGCCAGGTTTTGAATTAGGTTAGGCTAGGGTTAGGGCTACAGCTAATGTACAAACTAGAGTTATCATTAGAGATAGTTTTGGTGTTAGGGTTAGGGCTGTGTCAAGTGTTAGTGTTAGGGTTAGCGTTAGTGTGATATTTAGAGCTAGGATTAGTGTTAGGGTCAGGGTCAGTGTTCGGGTTAGAGTTAGGTTTAGGGTTAAAGCCAGAAATATCACTAGGGTTAGGTCTAGGGGGAGGGAGAATGTTTGTGCTAGGTTAAGGTTTATCATTAGGGCTAGGGCTAGGTTTTTTTGTTTAGGTCTAGGGATAGAGATATGGCTAGGTTTAGGATTAAGTTTAGGTATATGGCTAGTGTTAAGGTTCGGTTTATGGTTAGGGTCAGGTTTAGACCTACAGTTACTGTTAGTGTCAAAATAAGGGTCAGGTTTAGGTTTAGGGTTTGGTTTATGGTTAGAGCTAGAATGAGGGCTTAGGTTACGACTATGAATAGGGTTACGGTTTAGGTTAGGCTAAGGATTAGGCTTAAGACTAGGGTTAGCATTAGGATTAGGGTTGGCTTATGATAAGGGATAGGGTTAGAACTAGGGTAAGGGATACATTAAAGGTAAGGGTTAGAGCTAGGGTTAGGGTTAGGGTTAAGGTTAATGCTAAGGATAGGTCTCAGATTAGGGCTAGATTTTGTTAGGATTTGGGCTAGGTTTAGAATTATGGCCAATGTACAGACTAGGGTTAAAATAAGGGCTAGTTATAGGATTAGGGTTAGGAATAGGTCTAGTGTTAGGGTTAGGTTTAGAGTTAGGTTAATTCTTAGAGCTAGGGTTAGTGTTAGGGTCAAATTCAAGGTGAGGGGTAGTTTTAGAGTTAGAGTTTGGATTCAAATAAGGGCTAAGTTTAGGACTAGGAGTAGGGTTAGGTTTTGGTTTAGGTTAAGTTTTAAAGTTAGGACTATGGTTTGGTTTTATTTTAGGTCTAGGGCTGTGGTTAGGGCTAGTTTTAGGATTAGCATTAGGTTTAGGTCTAGTGTTAGGATTAGGTTTTGACTAAGGGTTAGATTTAGATTTAGAGTTAGGATTAGATCTAGGGTTAAGTCTAGGGCTAAGATAGGGTTAGCATTAAGTCTAGGTTTATGGCTAGGATTAGGGTTATGGTAAGGGATAGGGTTAGAAATAGGGCTAGGGCTAGAGTTAAAGTCAGAGATTGTCTTAGGGCTAGGCTTAGGGACTGGATTAAGTAAAGGGCTTAATTAGGGCTATGAAGAGGACTAGGCTTATGGTTATGTGTAGGCCTAGGGTTAGTTTTAGGCTTATGGTTTGTTTTAGTGTAAGCAGTGGGGATAGAGCTATGTTTAGGGCTATGGTGAGGGTTAGAATTAGGGTTAGGGTTACTTTTAGAGTTTGGGTTAAGGCTCGGTGTAGGGTTAGTGTTTGGTCTTGGTTAAAGGTTTGGGTTAGGGCTATGGCTTGGTTTTGTTTTATGGCTAGGACTAGGGGTAGGACAAGTATTAGGATCAGCATTACAGTAAAGGCTAGTGTTAAGGTTTGATTTAGGCTTGTGGTTACAGTTAAATTTACAGTTATATTTAGATTTAGAGTTAGGTTTAGATCTAGGGTCAGGGATACGGCTAAGGATAAAACTAGGGTGAGGGTTAGGGCAAGAGTGAGCATTAGTCTCAGTTTTAGAGTTAGGGTTAGAATTGGTTTAAATTAGGGTTATGATTAGCACTAGGCTTAGTGTTAGTGTTAGGCCTAGGGTTAAGGTGAGGATTAGGGCTAGGTTTCAGGTTATGGTTAGGTTTAGAGTAATGGTTAGGTTTAGGGTAATTGGTTGGGTATTACCTAGGTTTAGGGCTAGGGTTAGGGTTAGAATTAGGGTTAAAGCTCAGGTTATGTTTTGGGTTAGGATTAAGGCTAGGTTTAGGGCTAGGATTAGGTTTCAGGCTAATTTCAGATCCATCATTGCATTTAAAAATAGTTTTAGGGTTAGGTGTATGGCTACATCTGGTGTAAGGTTTAGGTTAGGGTCAGTTTTAGAGCTTAGGGTATTATTAAGGTCAGGGTTGTGATTAGTCTTTGGGAAAGGTTAAGGTTTATATTTAGGCTCAAATTAGAATAAGGTTAGGATTAGGGTACTGATAGGATTAGGTTTAGTTATCAAATTAGGTTTATGGTCATGGATAGGGTTAGGGATAGGGTTTGATTTAGGCCTAGAGTTAGCATTAGGGTTAAGATTATGGTTAGGGTAATGAATATGGTTAGAGATAGGGTTAGGGATATGGTTATAATTATCATTAGTGATAAGTTTAGTGTTTACGTTAGGGTTGGAGTTAAAACTAAGTTTAAGCCTTGGATTAGGGCTAGTTTTTGGGTTAAGTTACAGCTAGGTTTATGGTGATGGCTAATTTAAGTACTAGGGTTACATTTAAGGCTAGATTTAGGGTTAGGATTAGGGCTAGGTCTAGTATTAGGTTTAGGTTTATGTTGATGTTTAAAGCCATGGTTAGTTTTAGAGTCAGAGTCAGGTTCAGGGTAAATTTTAGGGTTCAGCTTAAAACTTAAATTAGGGCTAGTATTAGGGCTAGGTGGAGGGTTTTGGCTTGGTCTAAGTTAAGGGTTAGGGTTAGGGGTATGGCTCGGTTTTATAATAAAGTTAAGGCTAAAGTTAGAACTAGTTTTAGGAATAGCTTTCGGGTTAGGTTTAGGGCTAGTTTTATGTTTAGGTTTAGGCTTAGGTTTAGAGTTAGATTTAGAGTTAGGTTTCTATCTAAGGTTAGGGAAAGGGCTAAGGAAAGGATAGGGTTAGCCCTAGGGATAGGGTTAGAATTACGGTTCTGGGAAGGGATGTGGTTAGAACTAGTTTTAGGGCTAGGGTGAGAGTTAAACTTAGTATTAGGGCTAGGCTTACAGTTAGGTTAGGGATAGGGCTAAATTAGGATAAGATTAGGGCTAGGGTTAGTGTTAGCATTAGTCCTAGGTTTAGGGTTAGGGTTATGATTAGGCTATTATTAGGGCTAGCATAAGGGCTAGGAATTTTGTTAGGTTTAGGGCTACCATTATGTCTAGGGCTAACGTCAGGTCTAAGGTTATGGTTTGGGATAGTTTTAGGGTTAGGTTTTTGGCTAGGTCCAGTATAAGAGTTAGGTTTAAGGTTAGGGTGATATTTAGAGCTAGGATTAGTGGTAGGATATGAGTCAGGGTCAGGATTAGGGTTAGGACTCACATAAAGGCTAGGTTTAATATTAGGTTTCAATTTAAGGTTTGGATGCTGTTTAGAGCTAGAGTGAGTTTAGGATATGGTTTAGGGTCAGGGTTAGTTTTCAGGTTAGGTTTAGGACTTGAATTAAGGCTAGAGTTAGGTCTAGGTGTAGATTTAGGGTTTGATTTAAGTTAAGGTTTAGGGTTCGGGCTATTGCTCAGTTTGTTTTACTGCTAAGGTTAGTGTTAGGGCTAGTTTTATGATTAGTTTTAGGGTTATGGTTAGTGTTCATGTTAGGTTTAGAGTTAGGTTTAGGGTTAGATTTAGAGTTAGTTTTAGATCTAGGGCAGGGTTAGAACTAAGAATATGGCAAGGGTTAGGGCTACTGTTAGGGTTATGGTAACTGATAGGGTTAGAACTAGTGATAGGGCTAGTGTGAGAATTAGATTTAGTCTTAAGGCTAAAATTACAATTAGAGTTAGGGATAGGGTTAAATTAGGTCTAGGATTAGGTATTTGCTTACTGTTGAGCTTAAGCCTAGAGTTAGGGTTAGATTTAGGATTAAGTTTAGGGTAAGGAATGGTGTTATATCTAGGTTTAGAGGTACGGTGAGATTTAGAATTAGAGTTAGGGCTATGGTTAGGGTTAGGGTTATGATCAAGGCTAGATTTAGGGTTAGCATGAGAACTATTGTTTGCTTTATGATTAGGGCTAGGATTAGAAGTATGTCTAAATTTAGGTCTATAATTAGGTTTAAAGATAGTTTTAGGATTAGGACTATGGTTATGTCTAGTATAAGGGTTAGATATAGGGTTAGTGTCAGGTTTAGGGTTAGGGGTATTATTAAGTTGAAGGGCTGGTTTAGGGACTTGGATACGTTACAATTTAAATTTAGGGATAGCATTAGCATTAAGGTTAGGGTTAGGATAATGATAGGGCTATTATTAGGGTTCATGTTAGGTTTATGCTAATGGATAGGGATAAGATTAGTGATAGGTTTAGGTTTAGGCCTAGGGTTAGTATTAGGATTAGGGTTAGGGTTATGGTAATGTACTCGTTAGATCTAGGGTTCTGGCTAGGGTTATGGTTATGATTAGGACCATGGCTAGGGTTAAGGTTAGAGTTAAATTTGGGTTAGGGCTAGGTTTTAGGTTAAGTTAGTGGTATAGTTAGGGTTACGGCTGATGTAAGTACTAGGGTTACGATTTGGGCTAATTTTAGGCTTAAGCTTAGGGCTAGGTTTATTGTTAGGTTTAGGTTTAGGGTTAGGTTGATGTTTAGAACTACGATTAGTGTTAGTGACAGAGTCATAGGGTTATTTTTAAGGTTCGGCTTAAAACTCAAATTAGGGCTAAGGTTAAGTGTAGGTTTAGGGTTAGGGTTCGTTTTAGTTTAAGGTTTAGGGTTAGAGCTATGGCTCGGTTTTGTTTTAGGGCTAGGGCTGGGATTAGGGCTAGTTTTAGGATTAGTGTTAGGGTTAGGTCTAGTGTTAGGGTTAGGCTTAGGCTTTGGGTTATGGTTAGATTTAGAGTTAGATATTGATCTAACATTAGTGCTAGGGCTAAGGACAGGCAAGGGTTAGGACTAGGGTTATGGCTAGAGTTAAAGTTTCAGTAAGGGATAGGGTTACAATGAGTGATAGGGCTAGTGTGAGAGTTAGAGTTAGTGTTAGGGCTAGGGTTAGGGTTAGGGATAGAGACAGGGCTAAATTACAGATACGGTTAGTGTTAGGGCTATGGTTAAGGGTAGTTTTAGGATTAGTATTAGGGTAAGGGCTAGTTTTATGGTTAGGCATAGGCATTTAGTTAGGGATAGATTTAGAGTTAGGTTTCCATTTAGGGTTAGTGCTAGGGCTAAGGATAGGTCAAGGGTTATTACTAGGGTTAAGGTTAGAGTTAGGGTTATGTTTAGGATAAGAAATGTGGTTAGAGCTAGGTTTAGGACTAGGGTGAGGGTTAGTATTAGGGTTAGGGCTAGTGTTATGTTTTGGGTTATAATTAAGGTTAGATTTAGGGCTAGAGTGAGGAATATGGTATGTATTAGGGTTAGGGAAAATACTAGGGCTAGGGCTTATGTCATGTGTAGGGTTACAGTTAGGGTAGAATTAGTGTTAGGCTTATGGTTTTGTCCAGTGTAAGTGTTAGGGTTAGGGTAAGGGTAAGATTTAGATCTAGGGTTATTTTTGCGTCAGGGTCAGGGTTAGAGTTTGGGTTCAATTAGGTTTAGGTTTAGGCTCAAATTAGCATTATGTTTAGGGTTAGGGTAATTCCAGGTTTAGTTTTAGGATTTACGTTTGTTTTAGTGTGATTGACAGGGTTCAGGTAAGGCCTAGGGTCAATATAAGGGTTAGGGTAATCTTTATGGTCATGTACAGGGTTACACCTAAGGTTAGGGCTAGGGTTATGTGTAGGATTAGGGCTAGTTTTGGGGTTAGTTAATTTTAGAGTTAAAGCTAGGTGTAGGACTCAGATTAAGGCTAGGTTTGGCGTTAGTTTAGGGCTAGGGTTAAGGCTACAGCTAATATATGAAGTAGGGTTATGTTTAGCGCTAGTTATTTTGTTAGGGCTAGATCTAGTGTTAGGGTTAGGTTTACATTTACGATGGTGTTTAGAGCCAGGGTTAGTGTTAGGGTCAGAGTCAGGTTCAGAGTTAGTTTTCGGGTTAGGGCTAGGACTAGAATTAGGGATACATTTAGGGCTAAGTGTAGGGTTAGGGTTTGGTTTAGTTTAAGGTTTAGGGTTAGGGCTATGACTCAATGTTTTTTTTTTAGGGCTAGGAGTAGGTTTAGGGCTAGTTTTATGATTAGAGTTAGAGTTAGGGCTAGTGTTATTGTGAGGTTTAGGCTTAAGGTTATTGTTACATTTAGAGTTAGGTTTTGATGTAGGATTAGAGCTAGGGCTAAGGATAGAGCTAGGATTAGAACTAAGTTTAGGGCTATGTTTAGGGTGATGATAAGGGATAAGGTTAGGGTTAGAGTTAGGGATAGGACTAAGGTTAGGACTAGTAATAGAGTTAGGGTTTTGGTTAGTTTAAGGATTATGGTTAGACTAGGGTTTGCATTAGGATAACAGTTTGGCTTAGGGCAAAGGATAGAGTAAGAGCAAGGGTTAGGGCTAAGGTTAGGGCTAGGCTTAGGATTAGGCTTAGGGTTAAAACTTGGGTTAGAACTCGGATTCAGTCTATGTTTGTATTAGGTTTAGGGCTAGTATTAGGCTTACAGTTAATGTAAGAACTAGGGTTACAATTAGGGTTAGTTTTAGGATTAGGTGTAGGGCTAGGGAGTGTTGGGTTAGGTTTAAGTTTAGGGTGATGTTTACAGCTAGGGTTAGTGTTTGGATATGAGTAAGAATCATGGTTAGATTTAGGGTTAGGGTTAGGACTCAAATTAGGGCTAAGTTTAGGGCTATGTGTAGGGTGAGGGTTTGTTTTAGGGTAGGGGTTCGGGTTAGGGATATGGCTTTGTTTTATTATAGGGTTAGGACTAGGGTTAGGGGTACTTTTAGAATTGGCATTAGAGTTATTTCTAGTTTCAGCGTTAGGCTTACAGTTAGGTTTCTATCTAGAGTTAGTGCTAGGGCTATGGATAGGGCAAGGGTTAATACTAGAGCTAGGGCTAGGTTTAGGGTTAAGGTAATAAGTATGGTTAGAACTAGAGATAGAACTTGTGTGTGAGTTATAGTTAGTCTTAGTTCTAGGATGAGGGTTAGGTTAGAAATAGGGATGAATTAGGTCTAGGATTAAAATTAGGTTTAGTGTTAGGGTTAGGGTTAGGGCTAGATTTAAAGTTATGTTAGGGTTACGGCCAGGGTTATGGTAAGGGTAAGTGTAAGGGTTTAAGCTAGTTTAGGGCTAGCGTGAATGTTAGGTTAAGTGTTAGGTCTAGGGTTAGTGTCATGATGAGGGTAATGGATTGAGTTAAATGTGAATTTAGGGTTATGGTTAAGGTTAGGTTTAGGGTTAATGGATAAGTAATCGATGGGTTTAGATTTAGGGCCATGTTTAGTGTTTGTTTATGGTAAGCATTAGGGTTTGAGTTAGGGTTAAGGCTATGGTAAGGGTTAGGATTAGGGTTAGGTCTAGGGTTAGGTTTCTGATTAAAATTAGGGATATGCATAGGTTTAGGGATAGGGTTATCATTAGGGTTAGGGTTAGGGTAAAGGTTAGGATTAGAGTTTGTGTTAGTGCTAGGTTTAAGGTTAGGTTTGGGGCTAGGGTTAGGTTTATGGTTAGGGACAGGCTAAGTTATATTTAGGCTAAGGATTAGGCTTTGAGATAGGTTTAAGTGTTATGGGGCTACGTTTAGGGTTAACTTTATGCTTAGGGTAGGTTTAAGCCTCGAATTAGGGCTAGTTTTAGTGTTTGGTTTAGACCCAGGTTTAGGGCTATGGGTAATGTAAGATCTAGGATTAGGGTTAGGGCCAGTTTTAGGGTTAGGGTTATGGCTAGGACTAGTGTTAGGTTTAGGTTTTGGGTTAGGTTCAGTTTTAGAGCTAGGTTTAGTGTTGTTGTCAGGATTAGTGTTCAAGATAGAGTTAGGGTTACAGTTAGAATTAGGACTAGGTTTTGGTCTAGGTATATGGTTAGTGTTTGCTTTAGGTTGAGGTTTACTGTTAGGGCTATGGCTAAGTTTTTTTTTTTCTAGCTCTAGGGCTATTGTTATGGCTAGATTTAGGATTAGGTTTAGGTTTTGGCTAGTGTTAGGATTAGGTTTAGGTATAAGGTTACTGATAGGGCTAGTTTTAGGGTTTGTTTTAGGGGAAGAGTCAGGATTAGACAGAGGCTTTGTGTTAGGTTAGGATTTCGGTTAGGGTTAGAGTTAGAATTTAGGCTAGGCTTAGAACGAGTAATAGGGTTAGGGTTTGGGATAGTTAAATATTAGGATTAGGACTAAGGTTAGAATTATGGATAGAGTTTGTCTCAGAGTAAATGTTAGAGTTAGAGCTAGAATTAGGGCTAGGTTTTGTGTTAGAGTTAGGTTTAGTGTTAGGATTAAGCTTAGATTTAGAGTTACATATAGGTTTAGGGCTCAGATTAGGTCTAGTTTTCTTGTTGGATTTATTGCTAGGGTTAGTGCTATGGCTAATGTAAGAACTAGGGTTAAGATAGTGTTAGTTTTAGGGTTAGTTTTTGGTCTAGAACTAGTGTTAGCATTATCTTTAGGGTTAGTGTGACATTTAGCGCTGGGGTTAGTTTTGGGATATAAGTAAGGGTCAGGGTTAGTTTTAGGCTTAGGACTCGAATTAGAGCTAGGGGCTTATGGCTAGCTTTAGGGTTAGGGTTTGTTTTAGGTTAACATTTAGCGTTAGAGGAATGGCTTGGTTTTGTTTTAGGGCTAAGGCTAGGGTTAGGGCTAATTATAGGAATACCTAAATATTAAGTCTAGTGGTCGGGTGAGGTTTCGGCATGTTAGTGATAGATTTAGTGTTATGGTTAGATATATGGTTAGGTCTTGGACTAGGGTTAGGGCTAAGATTATGGCTTGAGCTAGGGTTATGGTAATGAATAGGGTAAGAACTAGAAATAGGGCTCCTATGAGAGTTAGAGTTACTCTTAGGCCTAGAGTTAGGGGTACGTTTAGGGTTAAGGCTAAAGTAGGGATAAAATTCATGCTAGGTTTAGTGGTAGAGTGGGGTCTATGGTTACGGATAGAGTTAGGCTTAGTGTTAGGGTTAGGGCTAGGGTTAGTGTTAGAGAAAAGGATGGGTTTATAGCTAGGTTCAGGGCTAGGGCGAGGTTTAATATTAGGGATAGGGCTATAACTGGGGTTTGGGTTGTGATTAAGGCTAGGTTTAGGGCTAAAATGAAGACGAGGGTTTGTGTTAGATTTAGGGATAGGATTAGAGCTAGGGCTAATGTCAGATCTAGCTTCATGGTTAGGGTTAGTGTTAGGGTTAGGTTATGGCTAGGTCTAGTGTAGGGTTGGGTTTAGTATAAGGGTCAGGTTTAGAGCTAGGTGTATTATTAAGGTCAGGGTCATCAAAATGTTTGGTTTAGGTTAAGGTTTACGATTATGGCTTTAATTAACATTAGGGTTAGAATTAGGGTAATAGATAGTGTTAAGTTTAGAGTTCAGGTTAGGTTAAGAGTAATAAATAGGGTTAGTGTTAGTGATAGGGTTAGGTTAGGCCTAGTGTTAATATTTGGGTTAGGATTATTTTTAGGGAAATGGACAGGGTTAGAGCTAAGGTTAGGCCTAGAATGAAGGTTAGGATTAGGGCTTGGGTTAGAATTAGGTTTAAGTTTAGGGTACGTGTTAGTGTTTGAGCTTATGTTAGGGCTAGGGCGAGGGTTAGGGTTAGAGTCAGGGCTAGGGTTAGGGTTAGATTTAGGGTTATGTTTAGGATAAGGGTTACAGTTTGAGCTAGGGTTAGGACTAGGGCGAGGGTTTGGGTTAGAGTCAGGGCTAGGGTTAGAGTTAGAGTTAGGGTTAGGTTTAGCTAGGGTTAGGACTGGGGCGAGGGTTTGGGTTAGGGTTAATTCTAGTGCTTGGTTTATGGCTAGCATTAGGGGTATGGGTAAAGTAAAGTTTTAGGGTTAAGGCTTAAATAAGCTTTAGGTTTAGGGATAGGGTTAGGCTTAAGGTAAGTATTAGTGTTTGAGCTAGGGTTAGGACTAGGGCAAAGGTTAGGGCTAGAGTTAGGGCTAGGGTTAGGGTTATGGTTAAGGTTATGTTTAGATATGGGTTAGAGTTTGAGCTAGGGTTTTGGAAAGAGAGAGGGTTAGTTTAGGGTTAGGTCTAGGTTTACAGTTAGAGTTATGCTTAGGGCTATGATTAGGGCTAGGATAAAGGCTAGGTTTTGTGTGAGGTTTATGGCTAGCTTTAGGGATAAGAGTAATGTAAGAGCTTGAGAACTGGTCATTGCTAGTTTTAGGGTTATGGTTATGGATAAGTTTATTGTTAGGGTTAGGTTCTGGGTTAGGATAAGTTTTACAGCTAGGGTCCTTGTTCAGGTTAGAGTTACGTTTAATGTTAGGGCAAGAATTAGGACTAGTGTTGGCCCTAGGGATAGGGTTAGTCATTGTGTTAGGTTAAGGGTTAATGATAGGGGTAGTGCTAGGTTTTTGTTTAGTGCTAAGGCTAGTTTTATGAGTTTGTTTAGGATTAGGTTTATCTAGTAATAGTGTTATTGTAGATTTAAGTATAGGTTTAACTTTAGGGGTAGGGGTTGTGTTGGCTTTAGTGTTAGAGTCAGGTTTAGACCTAGGATTAGTGTTAGGGTCAGAATAAGAGTCAGGGTTAGGTTTAGGGTTTGGGTTAGGGTTGCAGCTAGTATGAGGGCTAGGGTAGGACTAGAAAAAGAGCTAGGGTTTGGGGTAGGTTAAGGAATAGTGTTAGGAACACGTAAAATTAGAGTGAGGGTTTGGCTTAGGATATAGGATAGTGTTTGATGTTGGGTTAGGGGTAGGGTTAGTGTTAAACCTAAGGTTAGGGCTCAGATTAGGGGTAGGATTTGTGTTAGCATTAGGGCTACAACTAATGTTAGAACAAGTACTCCGATTAGGGCTAATTCTCGGGTTAGCATTTGGGCAATGTTTAGAGCTATGGTGAGTGATAAGGTCTGAGTCAGGGTCAGGATTATTTCTAGGTTTAGGGTTAGGACTCAAATTAGGGCTAGCTTTAGAGCTAGGTGTAGTGCTACGGTTTGGTTTAGGTTAAGGGTTAGAGGTAGGCTTATGGCTCGGTTTTGTTTTAGGGCTAAGGTAGGTTTAGGGCTAGTTTTCCAATTAGCATTAGAGTTAAGTTTCCTGTTAGGGCGAAATTTAGGCTTATGTTTAGGCTTACATCCAGGTTTAGGGATAGGAAGAAGGTTAGGGCTAGGGTTGAGGCTAAGAATAGAGCTAGGTTTTGGGTTATCAGAAGGGATAGGTTTAAAATAAAATATACGAATATGGTAAGATTTAGAGTTAGTCTTAGGGCTAGGGTTAGAGTTAAGTTTAGGGTTAGGGCTAAATTAGGACTAGGATTAGCACTATGTTTAGTTTTGATGTTAGGCCTAGGGTTAGGGATAGAGATAGGGTTAGTGCTAGGGTTAGGAAAAGAGTTAGTTTTAGGGAAAGGGATGAGGTTATAGCTAGGTTTAGATCTAGGGTTAGGGTTTGGCTCAAAATTAAGGATAGGTTTAGATCTAAGATGAGAGTTTGTGTTAGAGCTAGTGCTTTTATTAGGACTAGGGCTAATGTCAGGTCTAGGTTTATGGTTAAGTTTAGCTTTAGGATAAGGTGACGGCTAAGTCTAGTGTAAGGGTTAGGTTTAGAGCTAGGTGTATTACTAAGTTTAGAGCTAAATGTATTATTAAGGTCAGGGTCCAGGTGAGGTTTGGTTTGTGCTGAGGTTTAGGTTTAAGACTTGAATTAGTGTTAGGATTATGATTAGGGTGAGGGTAATGGATAGGGTTAGGTTTAGGGTTCAGGTTAGGTTTAGTGTAATGGATAGGGTTAGTGATAGCGACAGGGTTAGCGTTAGGCCTAGGATTAGCATTTGGTTTGGTTTATCTTTAGGGTAATGTTAGAACTAAGGTTATGGCTAGGGTTAAGTTTAGGATTAGGGCTAGAGTTAGGGTTAGGCCTAGTGCTACTATTAGGGTTATGT
The DNA here is from genome assembly GCF_045843805.1 of Urocitellus parryii. Classification (NCBI taxonomy): domain Eukaryota; kingdom Metazoa; phylum Chordata; class Mammalia; order Rodentia; family Sciuridae; genus Urocitellus; species Urocitellus parryii. The sequence goes on from NC_135534.1 coordinate 123,627,231, forward strand.
TTAGGGTGTTAGCGTTTGACCAAGGGCTAGGTTTAGAGCTACGTTTAGAGCTAGGACGAGGGCTAGGTTTTGTGTGAGATTTATAGCTAGCATTAGGGCTATGGATAATGATAGAGCAAGGTTTATGGTTATGGCTGGTTTTAGGGTTAGGGTGATGGATAAGTCTAGTTTTAGGGTTATGATTTGGGTAAGGATAAGGTGTAGAGCTAGGGTTTATGTTAGGGTAAGTTCATTGTTTTGGTTAGGGTTAGGTTTAGGTTTAGGGCCAGATTTTAGGACTAGCTTTGGGTCAAGGGACAGGGTTACTCTTTGCATTAGGCTAATGGTTATTTTCAGGGCTAATGCTAGGTTATTCATTAGGGCTAAGGCTAGATTTATGACCCTATTTAGGATTAGGTTTGGTCTAGGGCTAGTGTTACTCTTAGTTTTAGGTATAGGTTTACTGGTAGTGGTTGGATTCGGGTTCTCTTTAAGTTTAGGGAAAGGTTTTAGACCTAGGTTAGTGTTAGTGTCAGAATAAGGGTCAAGATTACTGTTAGGGTTTGGGTTAGGGTTAGAGTTAGGATGAGGTCAGGGTTGGACTAGTAATAAACCTCATGATTATGGTAGGCTAAAGTTTAGGTTTAGGACTAGGGTAGCATTAAGGTGAGGGTTTGGCTTAGGGTAAAATATATGGTTAATGGTAGGGTTAGGGTTAGTGTTAGGGTTAGGGCTAGGGTTAGGGCTAGGGCTAGGTTTAGGGTTAGGTTAAACCTAGGGTTAGGGCTTGACCTATGTCTAAGATTTGTGTTAGCATTAGGTCTACAGCTAATGTAGGAACTAGGATTCCAATTAGGGCTCGATCTAGAGTTAGCATTAGGGCAATGTTTAAAGCTACGGTTAGAGTTAGGGTCTGAGTCAGGGTCACCATTTTTTTTTACGGTTAGGGTTAGATCTCAAATTAGGGCTAGGTTTAGGGCTATGTGTAGGGTTAGGTTTTGGTTTAGTTTAAGTGTTAAATGTAGGGTTATGTCTCCGTTTTGTTTTAGGACTACAGTAGGTTTAGAGCTAGTTTTCCAATTAGCATTAGGGTTAAGGCTAGCGTTAGGGTGAGGTTTAGGCTTATGTTTAAGCTTACATCCAGGTTTAGGGCTAGGATGAATGTTAGTGCTATGGATGTGGCCAGGGATAATGCTAGGTTTTGGGTTATGGTAAGGGATAGGATTAAAATTAAGGATACCACTAGGGTGAGGGTTAGAGTTAGTCTTAGGGCTAAGGATAGGGTTAGGTTTAGGGTTAGGGCTAAATTAGGGCTAGGATTAGCAATAGGGTTATTGTTACTGTTAGGCCTAGGGTTAGGGGTAGAGATAGGGTTAGTAATAGATTTAGGGTTAGAGTTAGTTTTTGGGGAAGCGTATGGTTTATAGCTAGGTGAAATGCCAGGGTTAGGGTTTGGGTTACGATTAAAGCTAGGTTTAGGGCCTGGATGAGGGTTTGCGTTAGAGCTAGGGCTTGGATGAAAACTAGAGCTAATGTCAGGTCTGGGTTTATGGTTAAGTTTAGCTTAAGGATTAGGTTATGGCTAAGTCTAGTGTAAGGATTACATTTAGGGTAAGGTCTAAGTTTAAAGCTAGGTGTATTATTAGGGTCAAGGTCCAGGTAGGGTTTGCTTTAGGTTAAGGTTTAGGCTTAAGGCTTGAATTAGTGTTAAGGTTAGGATTAGGGTGAGGGTAATGGATAGGGTTAGGTTTAGGGTTCAGGTTAGGTGGAACGTAATGTTAGAGGTGACTTCAGGGATAGGGTTAAGTTTAGAATTAAGACTAGGGTTAGGGTTAGGACTAGGGTTAGTGTTAGGGTTAGGCTTAAGATAAGTTTTAGCATTTGACCTAGGGTGAGGGCTAGGGTCAGGGTTAGTGCTAGAGTCAGGACTAGGGTAAGGGTTAGGTTTATGTATAGGTAAGGGTTAGAGTTTGAGCTAGTGTTATGGCTAGGGCGAGGGTTAGAGTTAGGGTCAAGTCTAGGCTTATGAGTAGGGTTACAATTAGGGCTAGGTTTATGGTTAAGATAAGGGCTAGGTTTTGTGTGAGGTTTATGGCTAGTGTTAGGTCTATGATTAATGTAAGAACTAGGGTTATGTTTATGGCTACTTTTAGGGTTATGAATAAGTCTAGTGTTAGGGTTAGGTTTTGGGTTAAGATAAGGTTTAGAGTTAGTGTTTAGGTTAGGGTAAGGATTATTGTTCAGTTTAGGGTTAGGTTTATGTTTAGGGCCAGAATTAGGACTAGCTTTGCGTCTAGGGATAGGGTTAGCCTTTGTGTTATGTTAAGGGTTATTGTTAGGGCTAGTGCTAGGTTTTTATTTAGGTTTAAGGCTAGATTTGTGACTCTATTTAGGATTAGGTTTGGTTGAGTGCTAGTGTTACTGTTAGGTTTAGGTATATGTTTACTTGTAGGGGATGGGTTAGGGTTCACTTTAGGATCAGGGTAAGGTTTAGACCTAGGGTTAATGTTAGGGTCAGAATAATGGTCAGGGCTAGGGTTAGGGTTTGGGTGAGGGTTAGAACTAGAAAGAGGGCAGGGTTAGGACTAATAAAAGAGCTAGTGTTTGGGTTAGGTTAGGACTAGGGTAGCATTAGAGTGAGGGTTTGTCATAGGGTAAAAAATGGGATTAGAAGTAGGGTTAGGTGTATGATTAGGTTTAGGGCTAGGGTTAGGGTTAAACCTATGGTTAGGGCTCAGATTTGGGCTAGGATTTGTGGTAGCATTAGGTCTACAGCTAATGTAAGAACTAGGATTCCAATTAGGGCTAGTTCTAGGGTTAGCATTACAACAATGTTTAGAGCTAGGGTTAGTGTAAGGATCTGCATCAGGGTCAGGGTTTTTTCCTAGGGTTAGTGTTAGGACTCCAGTTAGGTCTAGATTTAGGGCTAGGTGTAGGGTTAGGATTTGATTTAGGTTAAGAGTTAGGTGTATAGTTATGGCTTGGCTTTGTTTTAGGGCTAGTTTAGGGTTAGGGCTAGTTTTCCAATTAGCATTCGTGTTAAGGCTAGTGTTAGGTAAGGTTTAGGCTTACATTTAAAGTTAGATCCAGGTTTAGGTCTAGGGCAAAGGTTATGGCTAGGGTTTGGGCTAGTGATAGCGCTAGGTTTTGGGTTATCATAAGGGATAGTTTTTAAATTAGGAATATGGCTAGGGCAAGAGTTGGAGTTAGTCTAAGATATAGGAAGAGGGTTAGGTTTAGGGTTAGGGCTAAATTCGGGCTATGATTAGGTCTAGGGTTAGTGTTAGTGTTAGGGCTGTGGTTAGGGCTAGAGATAGGGTTAGTGTTAGGGTTAGGGTTAGAGTTAGATTTAGGAAAAGGGATGGGGTTATAGCCAGGGTTAAGCATAAAGTTAGGGTTCGAGTTAGGATTAAGGCTAGGATTAAACCTAGAATGAGGGTTTGTATTAGGGATAGGGCTTGAATTAAAATGAGAGCTAATGTCAGGACTAGTTTTCTGGTAAAGTTTAGCTTTAAAATTATGATATGGCTAACTCTAGTGTAAGGGTTCGATGTAGGTTAAGGACCTAGTTTAGAGATATGTGTATTATTGGGGTCAGGGACCAGGTAGGGTTTGGTTTAGGTTATAGGGTTAGGTTTAGGGTTAGGGTTAGGGTTAGTTTTATTTTTATTTTTAGGGTTAGGGTTATGGCCAATGTTAGGGATAGGGTTAGGGTTAGGGTTAGGATTAGTGTTAGTATTTGAGTTAAGTTTTGAGTTATGTTTAGGGTTATGTTTAGTGTTTTGATTAAAGTTAGATTTAGGGTTAGTGTTATGTTTACAGTGAGCATTAGGGTTAGGGTTAAGGTTAGTTTTAGGGTAAGTGTTAGTATTAGTGTTAGGGTTAGAATTAGGATGAGGATTAGGGTTAGAGTTAGTGTTATTTTTAGGGTTAGTTTTAGTGTTAGAGTTAGGGTTAAAATTATTGTTAGTGTTAGTTTCAGGTTTAGGGTTAGGGTTAGGGTTTGGGTTAGTGTTAGGGTTAAAATAAGTGTTAGGTTAGGTTAAAATAGTTTGTGTTAGGGTTAAGGTTAGGGTTAGGATTAGAGTAAGTTCTAGTATGGATTTGGGTTAAGGGTAAGTGTAGTCTTAGGTTTACTCTTAAAGTTAGTGTTAGGGTTACTGTTAAGATAAGTATTAATGTTAGTGTTAGGGTTAGTTATAGGGTTAGTGTTAGGTTTAGTGTTAGTGTTAGGGTTAGGGTTAGTGTTAGGTTTATTGTTTGGGTTATGGTTAGGGTTAGGGTTTTTGCTAGGGTCTATGTTAGTGTTAGACTTAGTGTTAGTGCTAGTGTTAGTGTCAGGGTTATTGTTAGGGTTAGGATTTTGTGAGTTTTAGTGCTAGAGTTAAGGTTAGGGTTAGGGTTAGCATTAATGTTAATGTTAGCGTTAGGGATAGGATTATGGTTAGTGTTAGGTTTAGGTTTAGGTTTAGGGTTAGGGTTAAGTTTAGGGTTTGTGTTAGTTTTAGGGTTAGATTGAGAGTGTTATGTTAGGGTTAGAATTAGGGTTACTGTTAGGGTTAGGGTTAGAGTTTGGATTAGTTTGTGTTAGGGTTAAGGTTAGGGTTAGGATTAGAGTAAGTGCTAGTATGGGTTACAGTTAAATTTAGGGTTACTGTTAGGGTTAGGGTTAGAATTGTGATTAGTGTTAAGGTTAGGGTTAGGTTAGGGTATAGGATTATGTATAGTTTTATGGTTACGGTTAGGGTTAGTGTTAGGGTTAGTATTAGGGTTTAGCTTAGGGTGACTTTAAAGTTTAGGGTTAGGGTTAGGGTTAGTGTTACGGTTGGTATTAGGGTTAGGGTTATGGTTACTCTAAAGATTAGGGTTAGGTTTAGGGTTAGGTTTAGGGTTAGTGTTAGGCTTAGGGTTAGGCTTAGTGTTACTGTTACAGTTAGGATTAGTGTTAGCGTTAGGTTCAGGTTTAGGTTTACAGTAAGTGATAGGGTTAAGGTTACAGATAGCATTAGGGTTAGTGTTAAGATTATGGTTAGGGTTGAGTTAGTGTTTGGGTTAGCATGAGGGGTAGGGTTTGTGTTAGAGTTAGGGTTATGGTTAAGTTTAGTTTTGGGGTTAGGGTTAGGTTTAGGGTTAGGATTAAGGGGAGGGGTAAAGGTAGTATTATGGTTAATATTAGGGTTAGGGTTAGTGTTAGGTTAACGTTAGGGTTAGTGTTAAGTTTAGGGTTAGAGTTAGTGTTAAGTTTAGTGTTAGTGTTAGAGTTAGTATCAGAGTTAATGTAAGAGTTAGGTTTCTAGTTAGTATTAGGGTTAGCGTTAGTGTTAGGGCTGGGTTAGTGTTAGGATTATTTTAAGGATTATTGTTAATGTTACGGTTAGCATTAGGGTTAGGGTTAGTGTAAGGTTAGTGTTAGGTTTAGGGTTAGAATAACGGTTAGTATTAGGGTGAGTGTTAGTGTTACTGTTATGGTTAAATTTAGCATTAGTGTTAGGTTTGGGTAGGGTTAATGTTCGGGTTAGAGATAGTGTTAGGGTAAGTGTTTGGGTGAGGTTTAGTTTTAGTGTTAGCGCAAGGTTTAGGGTTAGTATTAGGTTTAGGGTTAGGATTAGCATTAGTTTTAGGGTTAGGGTTAAAGTTAGTGTAAATGTTAGGTATAGGATTATGGTGAGGGTTAGTGATAGGTTAGTGTTAGAGTTAGGGTTAGGTTTAGGGTTAGTGTTAGGTTTCTGATTAGTGTTAGGGATGGGTTTTTGTTAGGGATAGTGTTAGTTCTATAGTTATTTTAAGTTTAGTGTTAGGGTTAGGGATACGTTAAGGTTAGTGTTAGGTTTAGGTTTAGGGTTAGGGTTAAGAGGAGGGGTAAAGATAGGGTTATGGTTATTGTTATGGTTAGGGTTAGGCTTAGGTTAGAGTAAGCGTTAGGGTTAGTGTTAAGTTTAGGGTTAGGGTTAGGTGTAGAATTAAGTTTAGTGTTACAGTTATGATTAGTGTTTGTGTTAGGGTTAAGGTTAGGGTTTGGGTTAGTGTTAGGGTTAGAGTTAGGTTAGTATTAGGTTTAGGGTTAGGGTTATTGTTAGATTTATGTTTAGGTAATGATTAGTGTTAATTTCCGGGTTAGGGTTAGTGTTAGGGTTAGGGTTAAAATTGGAGTTAGTTTTAGTGTTAGTGTTAGGGTTAGGGTTAATTGGTAGTGTTAGAGTTAGTATTAGTGTTTTAGTCATTGTTATGGTTAACATTAGGATAAGTGTTAGGGTTAGGATTAGTGTTAGTATTCTGGTTAGTTTTAGGGTTATAGTTATTAGTGTTACGGTTAGGGTTAGGGTTAGTGTTACTGTTAGGTTTATGGTGAGCATTAGGGTTAGGGTTAGGGTTAGTGTTAGGGTGAGTGTTAGTGTTAGTGATAGGATTAGTGTAAGGGTTAGGTTTAGGGTTAGAGTTAGGGTTAGGGTTAGGTTTAGGATTAGTGTTAGTATTTGATTAGGTTTAGCATTAGTGTTAAAATTAATGTTAGTGTTAGTTTAAGGTTTAGGGTTAGGGTGTGTGTGGGTTAGTTTTAGGGTTACGGGTAGTTTAAGATTAGTGTTAGGTTGACGGTTAGCATTAGGATTAGTGTTAGAGTTAGGGTGAGTTTTAGTGATACAGTTATGGTTATGGTAGAGTTAGTAGTGTTAGGGTTAAGTTTAGTGTTTGGTTAGGTTTAGGGTCAGTTTCAGTGTTTGTGTTGGGGTTGTAGGATTAGGTAAGATTAGGTTTAGTGTTAGGGCTAGGGTGTTCTTAGGGTTAGTTTTAGGTTTAGAAATAGGATTATGGTTAGGATTAGGGGTAATAGTAGAATTATGGTTAGTGTTAGGTTGCTGTTAGGGTTAGCATTAGGGTTAGGGTTAGGGTTTAGGATTAGTTTTAGGGTTAGAGTTAATTTTAGTGTTAGTGTTAGGTTTAGGGTTATGGTTAGAGTTAGGGTTAGGGTAAGTGTTAGGGTTAAGGTTAGTGTTAGGGTTAGGGTTAAAGTTATGATTAGTGTTAGGATTAGGTTTAGGGTTAGAACTCGTGTTCTGGTTAGGGTTTGTGTTAGTGTTAGATTTAGGATTAGGGTAGGGTTAGGGTTAGTGTTAGGGCTAGGGTTGGGTTTAAGATTAGTGTTATAGTTAGGGTAATTATTAGTGTTAGTTTCACGGTTAGGGTTAGGGTTAGTGTAAGGGTTAGGGTTAGGGTTAGTGTTTGTTTTAGGGTTAGTGTTAGGGTTAGTTTTAATGTTTAGGTTTAGAGTTAGGTTTAGTGTTAGGGTTAGGGTTAAAGTAAGAGTTAGTGTTAGGGTTAACTTTGGTTCAGGTTTAGAGATAGGTTTAGGGTTTTGGTTAGGGTTTGTGTTAGTTTTAATGTTATTATTAGGGGTACTGTTAGTGTTAATTGTAGGGTTAGGGTTAGGGTTTTGGTTAGGGTTAGTCTTAGAGGTAGGGTTAGGGTGAGAGTTAGGGTTAGAGTGAGGATTAAGATTGGGGTTAGTGTTATGTTTAGAGTTAGATTTAAGATCAGTGCTAGGGTTAGGATTAGGATTAGGGTTAGAATTATTGTTAGTGTTAAGGTTAGGTTTAGTGTTAGTGTTAGTGTTAGGGTTCGGTTTAGCGTTAGTGTTAGTGTTAGGGCTAGGGTTAGTGTTTGGTTTAGGGATAGGGTTAGGGATAAATTTAGTATTAGTGTTAGGGTTAGTGTTAGAATTATGTTTGGGGTTAATGAAAGTGTTAGTCCCAGGGGTAAGGTTAGGGTTAGGGTTAGATTTAGGTTTAGAATTAGTATTAGCATTAGGGTTAGGGTTATGGTTTGGATTAGAGTTAGTATTATGTTATGGATTAGGGTTAAAGTTAGGGTTAGTGTTAGGATTAAGATTAGGGTTGGGGTTAATGTTTGAGTTAAAGTTAGGGTTCCACTTATGGTTAGGGTATCAGAAAGTTCTGGAGAAAGAAATATTTGTTGCGATTTCAGTAAACTCCGAATTTTGTGGAAGCTTGGCAAATGCTTTCAAATGAAATTGTTTTTTGAAACCAGTCTTTCTTTCAGGCTACTTTAAGAGGGAACAAAGCACAGAGAAGGCACTTAGAATTAATTTAGAATTATCCTAAAATTTCAAACTGTTCCTGCAAATGAATATTTCAACCTAGAAGAAATAAATTTGAGGAGCCAAGTGCGGCTGGATTACTGATGATTCCTACAATATATCACCAAGAATGGGCGAAAAAATATTTGCTGGGATTTCAGTAAACTCGGAGTTCTGTGGAAGCTTGGCAAACCCTTTCAAATGAAAGTGTTTTTTCCTTGCCTCTGCTTAGGATTACTTCAAGAGGGAAGAAAACATAAAGAATGATCTGAAAACTAATTTAGGATGTCATGTCTTAAGCAGCAAGCACAGTGTTTGTTGTAGAGTTCCAACTCTATGTAACCTTTAAGGGGAAAACAGAGTGAAACCTAATATTTCAAAGAGTTCCTGCAAACTGACAATTCAAATAGAAGAACAAACTTTGGGGGGACAAGTGCAACTTGACAAGAGCAACTTTCTTCTGTCAATTATGTTGATACATGGCAGAAAAGATTGGTACTCAGGATGCACTTGCCGCTTCAAATTCTGTTCTTCTATGTTGATGCGTTCATGTTCTGGAACAGTTTGAATTTTTAAATTTCCTTTTGTTTCCCCCTATAGGGACTTATGCAGTTGCAATTATAAGTCAAACATGGTCTTTGATAAATTACTGAAACTTGACACACTGAATTAGATCTCAGTGCACTCGGCATCCTGTATTCACTCTCGAAGTAGTCCTAAGCAGAAGCAAGGAAAAAAATCCCTAATTCTAACCCTAACCATATCCCAGAACCTAACCCTAAGACTAACCCTAACACTAACCCTAACCCTCACCCTGGTTCTAACATTAAGCCTAACTATAGCCCTAACCCTAACACTAACACTAACTGTAACTTAAACCTTGCAGTAAACTTAAGCAAACACTAAACCTAAATCTAAAACTAACCCAAACACTAACCCAAACCTTAAAAGCAACCTTAAGGATAAATCTAATCCTAACCCTAACCGTGACATAATCCCTAACTCTAACCTACCTTTAATGCTAACCATAACATAACCCTAATCCTAACCCTAAACCTAAACCTAACACTAACCCAAAACCTAACTCTAACATTTACACAAATAATTTAATAACCCTAACCCTAGCCATAGCACTAAAACTAACCCTAACCCTTCAACTAACCCTAAACCAAACCCTAAAACTAACACTAAATTTAACCCTAAGCCTAATGCTATCGCTAAAACTAAACCTAACCTTAACACTAACCCTAACACTAACCCTAAACTTAACCCTAAACCTAATCCTAACATTAACCCTAACCCTACCCCTAACACTAACCCTAAACCTAACCCTAACCCCAATCCTAACCATAACCTTAACTGTAACCCTAACTTAACACTAACTATAAACCTCTCCATAACCCTAAAAAGTATAATTGACCCTAACCCTAACCCTAACACAAACCTAACCCTAACCCGAACCCTAACACAAACTCTAATTCTAACACTAACATTAAACCTAACCCTAATCATAACCCTTATCCTAACCCTAACACTAACCCTAAACTTCAAATTAACCTAAACCCTAAACAAAAAACTTAACCCTAAACCTTAACCCTAAACATAAAGCTAACACTAACACTAAACCTAAACCAAACCCTAACACTTATCCTAACACGAACACTCAACCTTATCCTAACACTAACGCTGACTGTAACCATATCTATTACTCTAACCCTACCCCTAACACTAAATTTAACACTAAAACTAATTTACAATTACCTAACCTTAACCCTCATCTAACTCTAACCCTAAACCTAACCAAATCCTAAACCAAAACCTTACCCTAATTCTAAAACTAACCTTAACCCTAACCCTGAAACTAACCCAAACATTACCACTAACATAAACCCTAAACCTATATTTAAACCTAACACAAAACCTAACCCTAACCCTAATCCTAACTGTAAGCTAACCCTAAACCTAAATTAACCCATAGGCATATCTAAACCTTATTGCTAATACTAACCATAATCCTATTGTTAATCCTAACCCTAACCTGAAACCTAACTTGAACCCTTACAAAAAACCTAACCCTAAATTTAACACTAACAATTACCCTAACCCTAATTCAAAGCCTAACCCTAACACTAACCCTAACCCTAAACCTGATTCTTTTCCTAAATCTAAACATAATCATAACTGTAATAGTAACGCTAACCATAACCCTAACACAACCCTATCCCTAAGAGTAATCCTCACATAAACCATAACCCTAACCCTAACATTAACCATAAACTATTCTTAACCCTAAACATATCCTAAACCTAAACCTAACCCTAAAACTACCTTAAACCTAACCCTAAACCTAATGTTAATACTAACTCTAACCCTAACTGTAAAACTTAGCATAAATCTAACCCTAACACAAACTCAAACCCTAATCCTAACATTAACTTTACCCTAATCCTAAACGTATACCAAATCCTAACTGTGACTGAAACCTAACCCTAACCCTAACACAAAACCTAACTCAAACCCTAACACTGACTCTAAAACTAACCTTAACCCCAAACTCTAACCATAAGCAAACGCTAATCATAACACTTAACATAACCCAAACCCTAACCCTAACACAAAACTGAACACTAACCCTAACAATAACTGTAAACCTAAACATAACCCTAAAGGTGACCCTAAACATAACTCTAACCATAACCCTAACCCTAAACATAACTCTTACCCTAACTCTGAACACTAACCCTAATACTAACATTAACATTAAAACTAACCCTAACACTAGCATTAAAACTAACCATAATCCTAAACCAAACCTGAACATTAACCCTAATCCAAACACTACCCTAAAACTAACCCTAACCCTAACCTTTACCCTAACAGTTACCCTAACCCTAAGCATAAACCAAACCCTTACACTAAAACAAACCCTAACCCTAACCATGATATAACCCTAATTTAATACTAACATTAATTGTATCCTAACTCTTACCCAACCCTAACCCTAACCCTATAACTAACCTTTACACTAACCCTAACATTAACACTAACACTAAAAATAAACCTAACCCTAAATCAAAACATAACACAAACCCTAACACTACCCCTAACCCTAACCTAAGGCTAACCATAACCCTAACCCAAATCCTAAATGTAACTGTAACCTGAACCCTAACCCAAACCCTAACCCTAACACAATTCCTAAACCTAACCCTAATACTAACTCTAACTGTTACCCTAAACCTAACACTAACCCTAACCATAACCCTTACCTAACACTAAACTTAACTGTAACACAAAACCTAACACTACCCCTAAATCTAACCCTAACCTTAACCCTTACAATAACCCTAACAATAATCCTAACCCTAACACTTCTTTTAATCTTAAACTTAACCTTAACCCTAACACATACACTAAACCTAACACTTACCCTAAATGTAAACCTAACCCTAACACAAACCCTAACCCTAACCCTAAAATGAACCTTAACCCTAACCCTAAACTTAACCCTAAAACTAACCCTAACTCTAACACTAACTCTAACACTAACCCTAACACGAACCCTAACCATAACCCTAACCCTAACCCTAAGCTAAACATAACCCTAACACTAAACATAGCACTTAACCTAACACTATCTTAATCAAAACCCTAACCCATATACTAAACCTAAGCTTAACCCTAACCCTAAACCGAACACTAACTCTAACCATAACCTAAACCTAATTTTAAAACAAACCCTTACCCTAACCATAACACTAACCCTAATCTTAACCCAAACCCTAACCCTTTCAGTCACTCTAACCCTAACCATAACTCTAACACTAATATCAACTGTAATTCTTACCCAAACACTAACCCTAACCCTAAAACTAAACCTAACCCTAACACTAAATCTAAAACTTACCCTATCCCTAAACTTAACTCTAACCCTAACACTAACGCTAACTAAAACCCTAAGCATAACCCTAAAATAAACTTAACCCTACCCTAACACTAACCCTAACTCTAAACATAAACCTAACCCTAACCCTAAAACAAAACCTTACACTAACCATAACACTAGCCCTAATTTTAACCCTAATTCTAACTCTTTCACTCTCCCTAACCCTAACCGTAATTCTAACACTAATACCATCTGTAACTCTAATCCTAACCCTAACACTAACCCTCACCCTAAACCTAACCCTAACACTTACTCTATCCCTAAACCTAACCCTAACACTAACCCTAACTCAAAACCTAAACATAACCCTAAAATGAACCTTAACCCTACCCTTACACTAACTGTAACCTAACCATAACCCTAACCCTAGCCCTTAACATAAATCTAAACCTAACACTATCCTAACCCTAAACCTATTCCAAAACCTATTCCTAACTGTAACCCTAAACTTAACACTATCTCTAACCCTAACACTAACACTAACCCTAATCCTAACTTTATACGTAGCCCTTACACTAACCCTAAATTTTATGCTAACTCTAAACCTAAGCCTAACACAAACCCTAAACCTAATCCTAAAATTAACCTTAACTCTAACCCTAACACTAATCCTAACACTAAATTTAACCCTAACCTAAACATAACCCTAACACTAAACATAACCCTTAAACTAACACTATCTTAACCACAACCCTAACCCATATCTTAAACCTAAGCCTAACACTAACCCTATCCCTAACAGTAACTCTAACCATAAACCTAAACACAATCTTAAAACAAACCCTTATCCTACCAATAATACTAACACTACTCTTATCCAAAACCCTAACCCTTTCACTTAACCTAACTCTAACCATAACTCTAACACTAATACCAAATGTAACTCTAAACCAAACAGTAACCCTAATACTCACCCTAAACCTAACCCTAACCCTAACACTCACCATATCCTTAAACTTAACCCTAACCCTAACACTAACCCTAACTAAAACCCTAAGCATATCCCTAAAATAAACGTAACCCTACCCTGACCCTAACCCTAACACTAACTCTAAAAATAAACCTAACCCTAACCCTAAAACAAACCCTTACCCTGACCATAACACTAGCCCTAATCCTAAAAGTAACTCTAACCCTTTCACTCTCCCTAACCCTAACCATAACTCTAACACTAATACCAACTGTAACTCTAATCCTAACCCTATCCCAAACCCCCATTCTAAACCTAACCCTAACCCTAACACTTGTTTTATCCCTAAACCTAAACCTAACCCCAACACTAACCCTAACTCAAAAACTAAACATAACTCTAAAATGAACCTTAACTCTACCCTAACCCTAACTCTAACCTAACCATAACCCTAAACCTAACACTATCCTAACCCTAAACCTAATCTTAAACCGAACCCTAACTGTAACCCTCAACCTAACACTATCTGTAATCCTAACACTAACAATAACTCTAATCCTAACCCTATACATAGCCCTTACACTAACCCTAACCCTAACCCTCACACTAATACTAACTGTAGTTCTATCCCTAACCCTAACCATCACCCTAAACCTAACCCTAAATCTGAAATTAACCTAACACTAACCTTTAAACTAACCCAACTCTAAACCTAAAACTACCTCTAACCCTAATACTTACGGTAACAGTAACCCTAACCCTAATTCTTATTCTAACACAAACCCTAACCCTAACCCTTACACTAACACAAACCCTAAACCTCATCCTAACCATAACTCTAATAGTAACCCTAACAGAAACTTAACCCTAATTATAAAACTAATCCTAAACAAACGCTATCCCTAAATATATCATTAAAACTAAACTTAACTCTAACCCTATTTCTTATTCTAAATCTAACCCGAACACAAACCCTAACCCTAATCTCTAATTCTAAACCCTAAGTCTAACACTAACTCTAACCTAAAATCTAAACCTAATCCTAGAAGTAAATCTAACCCTAACCCTAACCCTTACCATAAATCTAACACTAACATCACAGTAACCTTGATCCTAACCCTCATTCTAACACTGTTGAGAGGCACAGACAAAGGGGCCCCAGTAAAATTCCAGCTGAATGTCTCACAGAGACATTTATTCCATTTATTCAGATGGAATAAAAAACGCTCACATCTGAGGAAAAACTATTTGCATCTGAGGAACACATAGGGAGAAATGACGGATGGACATTTCAGGAGGATAGAAAGGGTGATATAATAAATTTTTGTTCCATTTTTGTTTCATTCTGTTTTGGTATTTTTTGGTGTTATCTTGTTGGGTTGTGTTATAGTAGAAATATGGGATCAGAAATTAGTAAAAAACAAACCAAAAGAGTGTTAAGAAAATTGTTAGAGGAAGGAGGTATTTCAGTAAATTCACAAAGAGTCAGGGCATACATTAGTACAATACAAAAATATAGCTCATGGCTTTTTAAGGAGGAGCTGTGAAATATATCACAATGGAACCATCATGTTGAAGATTTAAAAAGAATAGAAAAGAAAAGCCCAGGAAATCTGCCAGTTGGCACATTGCCATTGTGGACATTGGTATCTTGTTTGCTTAGTCCAAAGCCTTCAGTTCAGACAATGGTAGAGGAAGGAGAAGACATATTGATTCAAGTAAAAGAGAAGGTCTCTCGAGCTAGTCAGACAGAGGAAAAAATTAAAGTAAAAGAGAAGGTCTTTCTAGCTAGTCAGAAAGAGGAAGAAAATTTAGAGCAGAAAAAGCCATTAGGGGAAAAGTTACAACAGGAAATTTCTACTAACACCTTTCTATCCCCATAGGGTGCAAGTGTACAACCAACAGTGCCAACTCCATATACTGGGAGGCCCCCAACCCCTGTAGTTAATAGATGGGAACCTGAGACAGGACCTCAAAGATTAGCATGCCCTGTATTTGAGCAGACAGGAGGGCAACAAATTCACCATGCTTTAGATTTCAAAACAGTGAAGTAGCTAAAAGAGGCTGTAACAACCTTTGGTCCTCAAGCACCCTTCATTGTAAGCATGGTCGAATCCATTACCAACTTGAACATGATGCCAGCAGATTCGACTAGTATGTGTAAAGCTGTGCTAAATGGAGGACAATACCTGTATGGAAGGTTGCCAATGAGGAATTTTACAAGGAGACTGCTAGCCAAAATACAGCAGATGGTTATTCTCAGAGAAATCTAGATATGTTGTTAACAAAAGGACCATATGAAGGTCAGCAGCAACAAATTGCATATGATTCTTCCATATACTTACAAATTGCTGTAGATGCAGTTAGAGCATGGAAGACTTTACAAGGACATGGAGGTTTACAAGGTCAGTTATCTAAGGTAATACAAGGAGCTAATAAACCTTATGCTGAATTTGTAGATAGGCTTATTCAAACAGCTACCATAGTTTTTGGGAATACAGAACAAGCAATGCCATTAATAAAACAACTGGCTTATGAGCAAGCGAATCATTGTTGCAGAGAAGTCATTAGACCATAGAAACATGAAGATTAAAACACATATATTAAATTATGTAGAAATATTAATGAAGAAGGGCAAGTCTTGGTAGCTGCAGTACAACAGGCTTTAGATGCCAGTCCAAAAACATGATACAATTGTGAACAAATAGCAGAATTTAAATTTTTAGTACCCAAAGAGTCAGCTCAAAAGGTAGAGCTTAATGCAGTATTACAAGCTTTTGTGATGTTTAAAGATTCTGTATTTAAATTATTTTCCAATAGTCAGTATATAGTTAATGCTATATTATCCCCTGAAGATGCTGGTAGGATTTCCCCTTCCTCTACTTTTTTGTTCCACTGTACAAAGTCTAATCTTGGATAGAAATGATCCATTCTTTATAGGACATATCAGGGCACATACAGGATTGCATGCAGCCCTTAGTTTGGGCAATGATTTAGAAGATAAATCTACACATGACATACATATTTTCTCTACACTAGAAGAAGCTACAAATTTTCATAAAAAGGTCCATGTCAATGCTAATATTCTACAAAAGCGTTTTAGAACAACTAAGAAACAAGCTAGATGATTAATAAAACAATGTCAAAATTGTGTGAGCTTTTTACTTCAAGTTAATCTTTGAGTCAAGCCTAGAGGACCATTTCCTAACCATATTTGGGAGATGGACGTCACACATTGCCAGAGTTTGGAAAATTAAAATATTTGCATGTTACAGTTGATACTTCTTCTGTATTTTTGATGGGCTCTCTTCAGACCAGAGAAAAAAAATAAAGATATTATAGCTCATTGCTTACAAAATTTTGCCACTGTAGGCGTTCCAAAACAATTAAAGACACATAATGGTCCTGGCTATACTTCTACCTCTTTTAAACTATTTTGCTCATCATTTGGCATTACTCATATAACAGGTATCCCATAAAATCCACAAGAACAAGGCATAGTTGAAAGAGCTCATCAAACTATTAAAATGTACTTATTAAATCAAAAAGAGGGAATTAAGAAGGGGTATATATCCCCCAAAGATAATCTTAAAATAACCCTTTTTACTGTAAACTTTCTAAATTTGAATTCATCAGGGCTTAGTGCTGCGGAAAGGCATATGTGTTCAAAAAATGTAAATAAGCCAAAGGTACTCTGGAAGGATATTCTAACAGGACAATGAAAAGGTCCTGACCCAGTAATTGTCTAGAGTCAGGGGTCCATCCAAGCGAACCAGCAAATTGTCCTCAAGAGCAGGAGGAGTGGGGCTTGAGAGGCTCACAGGAAGCCAGTGGTGTTAGTTGGGCTCTGAGGGAATTCCTGAAGAGATCGTGTGGTGCAGCGTGTGTGTTTTAAAAATAAAGTTCATTTCAGCTTGACAAGTGGCTTGTGAATTGTGCCCAGCCAGACTGCAGCATAACACTAAACCTAATCCTAACCCTCACCCTAACACAAATCCTAACCCTAACTCTAACACTAACTCTAACACGAACCCTAACCCTAGAACTAAACCTAAACCTAACCCTAACACTAACCCTAACACTATCCTAAACCTAACTCTAACCTTAAACCTAACCATAAACCTAACCCTTAACCTAACACTAACTCTAACACTAATGCTAACCCTAACCCTAACACAAACCTTAACCCTGTTTCTTACTATAAACCTACTCCTAACCGTAAGCCTAACCCTTAAACCAAACCTATGCCCAACACTAAAATTAACACTAATTCTAACCATAAATCTAAACCTAACCCTAACATTTACCCTAATACTAACCCTAAACATAACACTTACACTAACTCTAACTCTTATTCTAACCCTAATACAAAACCTAACCCTAATCTAAATTTTAACCCTAACACAGACCATAACTCTAAGTCTAAACCTAACAAAACACTATCTCTACCAATAAAACTAACCCTAAACCTATACATAAATGTAAAACTCACCCTAAACCTAAACCTAACCATAACCCTAAACCTAACATTTACCCTAACCCTAATTCTAACCCTAATCCTAACACAAACACTTATCCTAACCCTAACCCTAACCTAACTCTAATCTTAAGCCTAACCCTAACCCTAACACTAACCCTAACACTAACTCAAATTCTAAAGATAACCCTAACACTAACTCTAACCGTATGGTAACCGTAACCCTAAACCCAAAACTAACCCTAGCCATAACCCTAACCCTAAGACTAACCCTAAACCTAACCCTAAACCTAACACTAATCCTAACCCTAACCATAACACTAACCATAACACTAAACCTAACACTAACCCTAACACTAATCATAACTGTAACTGTAATCCTAATCCTAAACATAAAAGACACCCTAACCCAAACCATAACAGTAAATGTAATCTAACTCTAACCCTAACTCTTACCTAACCCAAATCCCAAACCTAACTCTATCACTAAAACTAACACTAACCCTAAACCAAATCTTAACACAAAACGTAATGCAAACCCTAACACTGTCACTAACCCTAACACTAAACCTGACCTTAAACCTAGCACTAACCTTAACCCTAAATCTGAACTTAATCTTATTCATAAGCCTAACCCTACCCCTAAACCTACTCCTAACAACCCCGAAACCTAACCTAAACCCTAACACAAAACCTACCCCTAACTCTAACACTAAACTTTACACTAACACTAATCCTAAATGTAACTCTAAATCTAAACCTAATTCTGTACATAACCCTAAACCTAACCCTAAACCTAACCCTAAATCATCCCCTTAATCTAAGCCTAAACCTAAGACAAATTGTAACACTAAACTTAACACTAACAATAACCCTAAACCTAAAACTGGCTTTAATTCTTAAACTAACTCTTACCTTATCCATAAACCTAACCGTATCCCTAACCCTTTCCCTAACCCTAACATGAACCCTAACCCTTACAGTAACCCTAACATTAACACGAACACTAAACCTAATCGGAATCTTAAGACTAACCTTAAAAATATCCATAAACCTAACGTTTTCCCTAACTCTACTTTAACACTAACACTAACACTAACACTAACAAAAACACTAACACTTACCCTATCCCTAAATCTAACACTAACCCTAACACTAACCTAAACCTAACCCTAAGGTGAACCATAATCCTAATCCTAACACTAACACTAACCCTAACCCTAATCCTAAACCTAACACTAACCCTAACCCTAAACCTAACCCTAACCCTAACACTAACCATAATGCAAAACCTAAAAATAACACTAACCTTAAACCTAACCCTAATTCTAATAGTAATCCTAACACTAACACAAACCCTAACCCTAACCCTAACATACACTAACCCTAACCCTAACACTAACCCTAAACCTAACCATAATCCTAACACTAATTGTAACACCTACCCTAACTCCAACCTTAATCCTTACTGTAACCCTAACCCTAACACTAACCATAATCCTAAGAAACCCTAACACTAACCCTAAACGTAACCTTAACTTAAATGCTAAACCTAACACTAAACCTAATCGTAAAACAAAACCTAACGATAAAACTAACCCTAATTCTATCACAAAACATAAACCTTATCCTAACACTAAAACTTACCAAACAATAACCCTAATCCTAACACTAACCCTAACACTAAACCTAACGGTATCTGTAACCCTAACCCAAACAGTAACCATAAACTTAACCCTAACACTAACACTAACCCTACACCTAACCCAAACGATAACCCTAACACTAACCCTAACTCTAATTTTACCCTAACCCTAATGCTAATACTTATTCTAACCCTAACCCTATAACTTAATTTAACTCGAAACCTAAATCAAACCCTAAAACTAACCCTAAAACTAACCTAAATCTAACCCTAACACAAAACCTTACCCTAAACCTAACCCAAACCTAAACCTAACCTTAAGCTTAACCCAAACCTAACACTAACCATAACCCTAACTCAAATTCTAACCTTAACCCTAACATGAACTCTAAACTTTACAGAACCCTAACCTTAAACCTAAAGCTAAACATAGCCATAACCCTAACACTAAAACTAACCCGAAACCTAACACTAAATCTTTCACTAATTTTAACCCTAACCCTAACACTAAAACCAACCCTAACCATAACACTAAACCTAAATCTAAACCTAACCCTAAGTCTAACGCTAACTCTAACTCTAACCCTAAACCTAACCCTAATGCTAACTCGTACACTAACTCTATACATGATCCTAACCCTAAATATAACATTAACCCTAACCCTAACCATAATTTTCAACCTAAACATAACCCTAACACAAACCCTAACCCTAAACCTAAAACTAACATTAACCCAACCTAAACTCTAACCCTAAAACTAACCCAAACACTAATCGAAACGCAAACACTAACACTAAACCTAAACCTAACACTAATCCTATTCTTCAACCTAACCTAACACTAACCATAACCCTAATGCTAACCCTAACACTAACACTAACTCTAACACTAACTCTAACACTAACACTAAACCTAACCCTAACCAAAACCCTAAATCTAAACCTAATCCTATCTGTTACCCTAACACTAACCCTAACCCTAATCTTAACTTGAATCCTAACCCTAACCCTAAAAATACCCTAACCCAATCCCTAACACTAAACTTAATACTAAACCTAACTCTAAATCCCACCTTAACTTTAAAACTAAACCTAATCCTAAACCTAACTGCAATACTAATCCTAACCCTAACTCTATCTCTAACCTTAGTCTAACACTAAACATAAACCTAAACCTAACACTAACACTAAACCTAAACTTAAAACTAACCATATCCCTAACCCTAACACTAACTCTAAACTTGTCTCTAATCCTAAAAATATCCTTAACCCTAACCCTAACCCTAACCCAAACACTAAGACCAATCCTAACCCTAACCATAACATTTATGCAAAACCTAATCCTAACATGAAACCTAAACTTACTCTACCATTTACCATAACCATAGACATAACCCTAACCCTGACACTAACAGTAACCATAAACCTAAATCTAACACTAACCCTAACACTAACTCTAATGCAAAGTTTAAAACTAACACTAACCCTAACTCTAACCCTAACACAAACCCTAATACTATCACTAATCCTAAAACTAACTTTAATCCTTAAGGTAATCCTATAACTAACACTAACCCTAATACCAACCCTAATAAAAATATTAACCCAAACCCTTACACTAAACCTAATCCAAACCATAACACTAACCCTAACCCTATTCCTAAACGTAAATATAACACTAATCCTAAACCTAACACTAACCATAAAACTAACCCTGAATATATTGCTAAACCTAACACTATAACTAAACCTAACCCCAACACTAACCCTAACATTAATCCTAACTCTAACTCTAACCCTAATACTATGACGAACATTAACACTAGCCTTAACACTAACGCTAACCCTAACCCCAACCCTAACATACCTCTAAACATAACACTAACCCTAATACTAACACTAACCCTCACTCTAAACCTACGAGAAAACCTATCAATAACCCTATCACTAACGGTAAATCAAACCCTAACATTAACCCTACCGCAAACCTTAACACTAATACTAACCGTAACCCTAACTCTCATACAAACTTTAACCCAAACCCTAACAATAAACCTAACACTAAACCTAACCCCAACACTAACCCTAACACTAACACTAAACCTAACCCTAATCTTAACTGTAACCCTAAACCTAAAAATAACCCTTACCCTAACACAAACCCTAATGCTAATCCTAATCCTAACACTAACCTTAAACCAAAAACTAACACTAAAACTACAAATAAACCTAACCCAAATTTTTATCATAACTCTAAATCTTACCCTAACCTGAAATCTAACACTAATCCCGACCATAACACTAACCCTAAAACTGAACCTAACATAACCATAACCCAAAACCTAACACTAAACCTAATCCTAACACTATCTCTAAAACTAAACATAATCCTAACCATAATACTAAAACTAACACTAAACCTAAATCTAATCCTAAGGCTAACCCTAACTCTAAACCTATCCCTAAACCTAACCGTAAACCTAAAACTAACCCTCACCCTAACCCTAAACCTAAAACTAAACCTAAATCTATCCCTAACCCTAACACTGTTGCTAAACCTATCCCTAACCCTAACCCCAAACCTAACCCCAACCCTAACCCTAACAGGAACCCAAAACCTAACCCTAACACTAACCCTAATGCTACCTGAACCCTAACACTAACACTAACACTAACCCTACCCTAACCCTAATCCTAAACTAAGCCTAAATCTAATCCTGACCCTAACAGTAACCCTAAGACAAATCCTAACCCTAACACTAACACTAACACTAACCCTAACACAACCCAAACCCTA
Source organism: Urocitellus parryii (assembly GCF_045843805.1). Classification (NCBI taxonomy): domain Eukaryota; kingdom Metazoa; phylum Chordata; class Mammalia; order Rodentia; family Sciuridae; genus Urocitellus; species Urocitellus parryii. The sequence continues at coordinate 123,649,077 of NC_135534.1, forward strand.
TCCCTAACAATAACCCTAATGCAAACCTAACACTAACACTATCCATAACCCTAACCCTAATCCTACCATCCTACCTTTAAACCTAACCTGACACTTACTGTAACCCTAAACCTAAGCATAAACCTAACCCTAACATTAACCCTAACCCTAAACTTAACACTAACCCTATCACTAACTCCAAACCTAAGGCTAACACCCTGAACATAAATCTAACACTAATGCTAACCCTAACACTAAACCTAAACTGAACCCAACTCTAACACTAACCCTAAACCTAACCCAAACCCTAAAAGCAACCCTAACCATAACCTTAACCCTAAAACTAACCCTAACCTTAACGCTAATTCTAATCCTAACCGTAATCCCAATCCTAAATTAACACTAACACTAACACAAACCCTAAACCTAACCATGACACTAAACCTAACCCTAACCCTTCCCTAACCCTAACCCTAACACTAACCATAAACCAAAGAACAATCCTAACCCAAAACATAATTCTAAACTTAACTTATTTGTAAACCTAACCGTTAACTAACCCTAAACATAACCCTAAGTGTAACACTAATCCTAAGCCTAACACTAACTCTAACCCTAACTCCAAACCTAAGCCTATCACTGACCCTAAACTTAAATGTAACCTTAACCCTAACCCGAACCATTACCCTAAACCTAAATCTAACACTAACAATAACCCTAACTGTAACCCTAACACTTACCCTAACCCTATGCTAACCCTAATTCTAAACGTAATCCTATCCAAAGCCCTAACCCTATACCTAACCCTAACACTAACACAACCCCTAACCCTAACTCAAACACTCACCCTAAAAATAACCATAAGACTAACCCTAAACCTAATTCTTAAACTAACCCTAACACTTTCCCTAACCCTAATCCTAAATCTTACCCTAACACTAACCCTAAACCTAAACCTACCTCTAAATATAACCCTAACCCTAACACTAAACCTAACTCTTTTCTTTAAAGAGAGAGAGAGAGAGAGAGAGAGAGAGAGAGAGAGAGAGAGAGAATTTTTTAATATAATATTTATTTTTAAATTTTCGGCGGACACCACATCCTTGTTTGTATGTGGTGCTGAGGATCAAACCCGGGCCGCACGCAAGCCAGTTGAGCGTGCTACCGCTTGAGACACATCTCCAGCCCATAAACCTAACTCTTAAACTATCCCTAAAACTAAACATAACCTAAATCCTAACCCTTACCATAACACTAACCCTAAATGTAACCCTAATTCTAACACTAACCCTAAGTTAACCGTATCCCTATTTGTTACACTAAACCTAAACATAACGTTAAAACTAACACTTACCCTAAACCTTTCCTGAACCAAACACCTACCCTAACCCTAACCATAACAATAACTATAACCATAATACTAACCCTAATTCTAAAACTAACCCTAACACTAACAGTAACCATAACACTAACACTAACCATAACCCTAAACCTAAGACGAACCTAACTCTAAAACTAACCCTAAATGTAACCCTAACCCTAAAGCTAACCCAATCAATAACACTAATCCTAACCATAACATTAACCCTAACACAAAAACTTATCCTAACACTAACCCTAATGCAAATCCTAACACTAACACTAATCCTAACACTAACAATAATACTAACAGTAACCCTAACACTTACACTAACCTTAAACTTAGCCTTAACACAAACCTTAACCCTAAACCTAACACTAAACCTAACCCTAACACTAAACCAAACACTAATGCTAACCCTAACCCTAATCCTAAATGTAAACCTAACCATAACACTAACCCCAAACCTAGCACAAAACCTAATACTAAATCTATCACTAACCCTAACCCTAACATTAACCCAAAGCCTAATCATAACACTAACCCTAATCCTAACCCTAAAACTAACAGTAAACCTAACACTAAACATTACCTAAACTTAAAACTTACCCAAACCCAAAAAAAGAAACCTAACCCTAAACCTAACAATAAACCAAAGGTTAACACCAAACCTAAAACTAATCGTAAACCTAACACTAACACTAATCATTTCTTAACACTAAACCTAAAACTAACCCTAACCCTAAGCCTAATGGTAACCCTAACTCTAACCCTGAACCTAAACCTGATGCTAACTTTAAAACTAACCCTATTCTTAAACCTAAACCTAAATATAACACTAACCATAACCATAACCCTAATTTTAAACCTAACAATAACCCTAACACTAATCCTACCACAAACCCTAAATTTAACCCTAACACTTAACCTAACTCAACCCTAACCTAATCCTAAAACTAACCCTAACACTAATCCTAAACAAACCCTAACACTAACATTAACCCTAACCCTAACACTAATGCTACCCTTAAACCTAACCTAATACTAACCCTAATCCTAATACTAACCCTAACTCTAACACCAACACCAACACTAAACATAAACCTAACTCTAAATCTAACCCTAATCCTATCTGTAACCCTAACACTAACCCTAATCCTAATCTTAAATTTAATCCTAACACTAAACCTAAAAAAAACCCACTAACCCTAAAACTAACACTAAACCTAACACAAACCATCACCCTAAATCCAACCCTAACTTTAAAACTAACCCTAATCCTAACTCTATTACCCACACTAATCCTAACCCTAACTCTAAACATAACCTTTAGGCTAACACTAACCATAACCCTAAAAGTAATACTAACACTATCCCTAAACCTAACCATAACCCTAACCGTAATCCTAACCCTAACACTAACTCTAAACCTGTCACTAACCCTAACACTATCCTTAACACTAACCCCAAAACTAACACTAAACCTAAACCTAACCCTAACCCTAACACTCATGCTAAACCTAACCCTACCATGAAAACTAACCCTAACACTAACCCTAACAGTAAACACAACCCTAACCCTAACACTATTCATAAACTTGTTCTGAACCCCAACCCTAACACTAATCTTAAACATAAACATAACCCTTACACTATCCCTAACACTAACTCTAATGCAAAGTTTAACACTAACACTAATCTTAAAACGATATCTAATCTTAACTGTAATCCTAGCCCTAACTCTAACCCTAAGACTAATCCTAACCCTAATAATACCCTAAAACTAAACCTAAACCTAACCCTAACACTATGCCTAACCCTAAACCTAAACTTAACCATAACCATAGCACTAACTCTAAATCTAAACCTAATCCTAACACTAACCCTAAACTGATTCCCAAACCTAACTGTCTAACTAACCCTAAGCCCAACCCTAACACTAACCCTAACCATACCCTAACCTTAACCCAAACCCTAATGCTAAATCTAACCTTAAGCCTGTCCGTAAAATTAAACCTAACAAAAACTTAACACTAACTTTTAACCTAACTCTAAAACTTATCCCAACCCTAACCGTAAACCTAAAACAAACTCTAACCCTAACCCTATGTCTAACCCTAACACTAACCCTCACCCTAACACTAACTCTAACAGTAACCCTAACACTAA